>NC_040045.1:14165774-14209112 GCF_003713205.1 Coffea eugenioides
AATTCTAGCTTTGAGTGAGAAATTTCAGTTTTGATATGTTGATTTGAGCTTGGCTATGATCTATTAGTTTTGCCATGTGAATTTTCTAGCTTTTATATGTTATTTTGGCTTCAATATAGAAAATCTCAGCTTGTAGTAGTAAATTTCAACTTAGGGTTACATTTTTCCAGCTTTATTATGGTTGTTTTTTGAGCTAGATAATTGGCTATTTTGGGTGGCTTTGTGACCTTAAACAAGTGTACTTTATAGCCTATAACTTGTGGTTGTGATTGAGGTGGATTGCTATGAATATAGATGTTGAGTTTGGAAGGGAAAGTTAAGGATATAAGGGGAAGTGCTGCTGAAATTTTTGTTACTTTCTTTCTTGTAATATAAGTGATGTTAGAGGGGTAATTTTGGGTTGGTTTGGACTTAGGTTACTTATAATTGCTTGAGTCCACCTTGGTAGTGACATATAAGATGAAAGTTTGGCAAAAATCATGTGTAAAACAAGAGGAAAAGTAACGGTTTCTTCTATCATGCTCTCTAGTTTCATTTGCCCAACTTTAGACTCGAGGTTGGTTGTTTTCTTCTAATAGTGGTGCGTATATCTTACGTATATCTTGCTAAGTTTCATAAGTTATAAATATATAATTTTCCTCTTTTGGTTTTTTACATCTTTTGAGTCCAAGTGTTTTTCTTTTTACCAATAACTTACTTGGATCATACCCCTAGAAGGCACTTGGATTTTTTAAGATTGGCTTTCAAGTTTGTCTATGAATTTTGTGTTTTGAGAGGCCAAACTTATATAGGTGTATGGCTCATAGTTGAGTTTAAAGTGAGCACTTCATTAACCTAAGTTTTGAATGATCAGACCATGTGAGGACCTGTAAAATCCCTTACATTTTCTTTAAAATTTCCTTTTATTAGGAATTTATTCCTTTCTAATAGCCTTACTACTCATTCACCCCACAGTAAGTGCAAACAAACATAGAATCAAGGGTTTTTTCTTTTGTTTTCTCGTTAGCATAAATTAGGGTTTTTACGTCTTTTTGAAGTGTAATTATTCGGTACGGATTGTGTATTAAATTTAGTGATTAAGAGTGAGTTTTAGATGATGTTAAGTGTGTGATTAGAAGTAATAATAATAAGTTAGTGAATCATAAGTTAAAACCCTAGTATACGCGATTTAAGGAAAATCGGCTTGAACCGACGTGCACCATTTATTACCGATTGAGTGCACCACTTGAACACTATTTTAATACCTTAATCACCTTGCTTTTATTTTAGCTAATCACCCCTAAAATATCCTACAAAATAGCCACCATTTTTGACCAAAATAAAAGGAAGAAAGAAAAAAAAAGAGGACCAATGATGGCTTGACAAGTGTTGGCCAACCAAGTTTGACCAACAAATTTCCTATCTTCCTAACTTTGTTTTGGACCAAAATTCCTGCACTTTTTCCTTTTGGGCTGAACTGGCCATTGCCCCTTGTTACCGGTCGTCTCGAGCCAGAAGCGGACTCGGTCGGGCGACTAGGAACTTGGGTGAACGTTTGGTATACTCGAGTATTACCTTTGAAGGTTGGTGGAGGTTGGTGGAAAATAATGCAATTTCAAATGAAGGACAGGAGAACGAATGTATCCTTTGCACGAATGTTACTATCGGTTTCCATTGTACATGTTTCTTGAATTATTGATACTCCATATTGAATGTTTTGTAAATGTTGAAATTGTTTCTGGACTTATCATTTGATTTGAATTGAACATCATTGAAATGAACTATGGTTAAACCGATTTGATTACTGATTTTACTGGTTATTCGCTGAGCTTCTAGCTCACCCCAAAAATGTTTTATTCCCCTCCACAGGGCTCAAGGCGAAGGAAGGGCTTGTAGTGTTTATTCGTGGATTATCTCATGTATGGATTGAACTTGGATTTCCTTTTGTGTACTGGTTCATATTGGGATTGTATTGAATGTTTAGAATTGATTGGATGTGTAATAGTCTAGTTTTGGACTTCCTCCTGTACATAGGTGTATGGCTCATAGTTGAGTTTAAAGTGAGCACTTCATTAACCTAAGTTTTGAATGATCAGACCATGTGAGGACATGTAAAATCCCTTACATTTTCTTTAAAATTTCCTTTTATTAGGAATTTATTCCTTTCTAATAGCCTTACTACTCATTCACCCCACAGTAAGTGCAAACAAACATAGAATCAAGGGTTTTTTCTTTTGTTTTCTCGTTAGCATAAATTAGGGTTTTTACGTCTTTTTGAAGTGTAATTATTCGGTACGGATTGTGTATTAAATTTAGTGATTAAGAGTGAGTTTTAGATGATGTTAAGTGTGTGATTAGAAGTAATAATAATAAGTTAGTGAATCATAAGTTAAAACCCTAGTATACGCGATTTAAGGAAAATCGGCTTGAACCGACGTGCACCATTTATTACCGATTGAGTGCACCACTTGAACACTATTTTAATACCTTAATCACCTTGCTTTTATTTTAGCTAATCACCCCTAAAATATCCTACAAAATAGCCACCATTTTTGACCAAAATAAAACGAAGAAAGAAAAAAAAAGAGGACCAATGGTGGCTTGACAAGTGTTGGCCAACCAAGTTTGACCAACAAATTTCCTATCTTCCTAACTTTGTTTTGGACCAAAATTCCTGCACTTTTTCCTTCATTTGGCCATAAGTTTGGAGAGGGAAAAGAGAGGAGAGAAAACTCCATTTCCACCATAACAACCTTACTTGATTCTTGAGAAAATTAACGTGAAACATGATTCTACTCTGATCAATCTTTGGGAAAGTTTGGAGGTGAGCTTGGTGGAACTTTTGGGAGGAAGAAAGTTCTTGTATCGCAAGTTATTTTGGAGATTTTGAGGTATTATACTAGAAACCTCCCTTGTTTCTTTCTTATTTTGCAATTTAAGCAAAGCATGGCTTGATTGTGGTGGATTGTATGGAAGATTTCATGGTTTTGCTTATTAACTTATAATTTTCAGCTAGGGTTTGTAAGTTTCTATTTTTATTAGTGTTATTTATCTAGAATATGATGTGAATAAGCTTAGATAGAGAGTGGTAGTAGTGGTTCAAGCTAGAAATGTTAAGTTCATACCTTGAATGCATTAAATTCCAGATTTAAGGATTGAAATTGCTCTGTTCTGACCAGCTTTATTTGTGTATGTTAGAGGCCGAATTGAGCTTAGCTTAAAACATGAAAGTTGTAGGAAATAATGATTTATAACTTCCTGTACAATTTCAACTCAATCTGAGCACTGTAACATGTGAAATGACAAAAATACCCTCGGCTGCCATAGGTAGAGTTTCTGCGGACAGTTTTGGGATTTCACGATTCTGGCCTCATTTTTCACCATAATCCATATAAAATCAGCATTTGACAAAAACATCAAAGTTGTAGTCCTATGTTTTATCTTTCCAACCCATCTGAAAACGCCTCAATTGGACTTTTGTAGCATGATTTATTATCATTTGAACACAGTGCTGTTAACCAGCCTGATGGTGAAATTCTGGTTCTGTAATCGGTAAATTTGACCTAGATAAACTATGAACTGGATTGAGTTGTCTTCAACAAAGATGTAATCCTTTGTCTTAACTTCGAAATGGTATAAATTTGACACCAATCTGATAAGCATAGCTTCGGTTATGACTGCTACGCTAAGAGACGTCAAATCTGCCATTTGACTATTTGTCTTTAAACTTGATTTCCGGTTGCCTTGTTAAAACTTGCATTGTAATTGGATGATTTTGAGCCTAGATGAAGGGCTATTGTGGTAACATTGCCTATGTGTAACATTGGGACTGATTTGAGGACTTAATGAAGCCATAATGGCTGGAAATTAGGTAAATATAAAGGGCATGCTGCCCAAATTTTCACTCGAGGGTTAGGCATAGGTACCCGCGATTTGAGCGACGATTTGAGGTCAAGTTGGGCATAGATCGCCTATGGTATTCGAGTTTTCTTTAGTCAAGGTATATAAACTAAAATTTTGCCAGAAACTCGTACCCTTGGAAAATGAAAGTAATAATCAATAGAAATACGTTTTCCTCGTCTTTTCGACTCAAATGGGAGCGTTAAAGTTTTAACCGCTTCCTTGCCAAAACTAAACGAGTGAGCATGAATTTTTTGGCATTTGATAAGTATCTTGAATACTACTTAAACGAGTTGCATTTACATGATTTTCTTGAAGCGAAACTCCTATGTTTCGAACTCTAGAGAGTTTTACATTTGTAAATGATATTTTATCGCAGATTTGGACTCCAACCAAGGAGTTGGACCTGAACGTGATTTTTGAGAGGCACTAGACCTTTGGTGAGTGCTTCCAAATACCTGATTGAACTGGACAGTTGTTTTGAATACTTGATCAATGTGATTAAATGATACGTGATTTGTTTGATCGGGTAAGAGTGTATTTATCGCACTTGCCCTAATATGATATATACTTGTTTATTGTTGCAATTGACTTGATATACTTGTATTTGACTTACAAGTGCTAAGCGGCAGCATGTACCACACTCAATGTGAGTGGGAGGTGCCTCTCATTCGCATCTCCGTACTTTTATTTTGATTCAATCGATTGGAGATGATATCTCATCGACTTCTTGGGGACCCAAACCCCACTGGCTAGTTAATCGAGTCGAGCCGGCAAGGGTTTAATCGATTAGATAACGAACCATGGGTATCTAGTGTTGTCGAGTGGAGTGTTATCTCCTTGACTAATCAGTATACTCGAGTATTACCATCAATGTTCATTGTGGAGTTCGGGCCCGGTAAGGGGTTTGGTTGGTGGACGGAGATTGGAGTTAAGTGGTGCTCTACTGGATTTGTTCCTTTACTTGAAAGTTGACGGAGTGTCAACTAATACTTGATCAAGCTCTGGTGAAGAAATGGAAATTTAGCTCCTGAGAGCCATCTGTATCCTTATACATTGATTGTTATTCGATGTGTTATTGTTCTTTTGGAAAACAAAAAGAGTTTTCACTCGCTCATTTTGACATTTGCTATTTGAAGTGTTATTGCTCACTTTCATGAACTTGTTATGCTCGATATTTTGCTACGTGATATTTGTACTTTTCAATAATAGTCAACTTGCTATTTTGAACCTCATTGGGCTTTTAGCTCATTCCACGCCATTTGTTTTCCTTACAGGGGATACGAGCGAGGCATGAGACTTGTACAGACTAGCGTAGACTAGTTTTTGGAAATTTTGTAACTGTATTCGCACTAACTACTCGATTAGGGTTGAATGTATGTAGAACTCCAATCTTTTGATGTATTTGGGGTTGTATGGATGTTTGAGACAGAAATGAATGTAATTGTACTTTCCAAACTTGGTAACTGTTATTTTCGTTATTCTTGAGGTTGTACCCTATTTGAGTTGAAGTGAGTGAGTGAGTCCTGGCGAGAGTTGGGCACGCGGTCTACTAAACCCTGGAGTATGCCTGTGACAGCCTCACCTCCCCCTAAGGCGAACCAAAGGGTTCGGCGGGCCGCCTGCCCAGCTCTCGCCGGGACTCACTACAAAACTCAAGCATGAATATAATCGATGGTTCTTAAAAGCTCAAACGGAGTATGGTATATCCACCAGTCCAACATACCAAAGTACAAGTCCAATACTTCATCTAAATTTTCATAATAATAACCTAAGTACAATCCTTATGTTTGCAATTCAAGTAAAGCAAACACAAAAGGATACAGTACTCGGTCCACTTCCCGTCCTTATAACTCCCATCGGTAACTCCTTCGGTTGACTGGCCATCACCTTATCCCTCCAGCGGTAATACTCGAATATACCAAAATACAGTGCCCAGGGTTATCAACCTATCTGACCGAGTCCGCATCTGGCTCGAATAGGTGATAACGAAGGGGGGAAAGGCCTTGTTCAACCAATGTGATAAAGTACACATGGCCTACAGCATACGCAAATAACATATAAACAATGAAATATTGAACAGTTAAGTGATACAGCAACAGTTAGGTCGAGTGCGATAAAGTACACACTTACCTAGGAATAAGTTTTTATCATTCAAGTGAACAAGATTCATCAAGTATTTGACCACTTAGGCATGTAAGAAGCACTTATCAAGTCACATCACGTATATATATATGCAATTATACAAACAGTGGTTATAAAAGTTCGAGAAGCAATTTTTTTGTGCAAAACAGTTCGGAATCCCTCACCGTAATCCGGAGCAAAGCAAGAGCAAAAGCAAGAAATTAAAAGAGCTTCTCGGTGTCCTCTGGATCACCTGAGATTAATCACAATCACAAATTACCTAGATGCTCGATCAAGGCGAATAAAAGAAAACCTCTTAGATACACACACTCAAGAGCCTCAAGCTCAAACAAATCGAAATAGCAAGTTTTCACTTAATCATTAGAATAATAACCAAAAGGAATTTAAAAGTCCCATTTCTGAGTTAAATCGTGGAAAGGACTATTAATTTCAAAAGAAGAGAAAAATGCTTAATTTGGCACGAAAATCGAGAAAGGAGAAAAATGTGTTCGTACTATAAAATTTTCAATAAAAGCCCAAGTGCTAGAATATAAGTGAAAAATCATGTTTTCTAAACTTACGAAGTCAAAGTTTCCTAACAATCACTTTTTCCATAATAAATATGGAAGTTAAAGTTCTAACTTTCAAATAGGAAATTTAGTGAAATTTCTCAAGGATTTCTCTAGTTAAAATGCTCAAGGCCAAATTTTCAAATGTTTCGGTTTATCGAAACCGACATTCAAAATAAAGTTCCAAATTATAAGTGAGCACGTTTTCACCATAAAAATAAGTTTGAAATATCCCAAGAGTCTCAAAAGAGTGACCTAAGCTCTTAAAAGAGCAAGCAGGTTCAAATCGGAAAATTTCACTTTTACGCGTGAAACTTCGAAAAATCAGTTCGAAAGTTCAGAAAGTCCAAAAATGGAAAATTTTACACCTCGGAAACTTCATGCGAAGCATAAAAACTTTGTAGAAGACCGTTATCCAAAAGTCAAATCAGAAGCAAGTCAATTTTTCAAGTGAAATTTCTGTTCATGGAAGATAGGGCAAAACAATCCCCACTTTTCCAATAACCTTGGATTTTTGTCAAAAATTATGGAATCAAAACCAGCCTTTGAAATTTGATATGCGTTCCATTGCAGTTTTCAAAAAAAAAATGAACGGAACTCGATTCCGCCGTTCCTAGCTCAAGAAATAAAAGTTTGAGGTTCGCACAAGCTTAAGGACTGATGAGCTTTGTTTTCCAGAATTTCAATTCTGACACACTTCAGCAAAAAGGCCATATCTGGCTCTATATTTACTCAAATCAGGAATGGTTGGTGGCATTGAAAACTAGATTCAAAGGCTAAATTTATACAGAAGAAATCATTTTCAATATCCAAACCCAAGTGGTTCAAAAATCAGCAACAAGTTGCAATTTCTGGACTGTCCTCGGGTGAACAGTGGCTGTCAATCAGCAAACTTTCAAGACTCACCACGGATCACTCGGGATGAACTAGAAAATGAGCTTGGTACCATTTTAAATCTATAAGAGTCTTGTTTCAAATTCCACAAGCAGCACTCGATTTCGATCAACGAGCAAAACGTTATAGCTACACAAATGTTGCTGGTCAGAAAATTCTGGAGCTTGTTCCAATTTGCTTCTTTACTTGTAACTCAAACTTTAACCAACCATTTGGGTTGATTTTTGGTAGACAACCACAATACACACAGCACAACATATCTACATCAATTTGGAAGCTCAATTAGCACCAGAAAATTTTTGAAATTACAGGGCAGCAGCAAACAAGAAGTCAGGCAGCAAGTCAGAAATTTTCCAGGGTTGTGACCAAACTTTGCGTGCAATTTTGGTGTACCAAATTAAAGGGTTTTTGGCTGAAACTTTGTACACTTAAAGCTCAACATATCAGCACTCAAATGGACTAAAAAAAAGGCACGAAAATATGGGCAGAAAAATAGAATAACAAGGTCAAGAATTTCGGTCAGCAGTCCTCCCTTCTCTCGGTTTCCCTCTTTTCTCTTCCTCTTCTAGTTTCTACCATTATAACTCATCAAAATCACACTCACAGACACATTAACATCTTAACAGCCCTCAAACAACAATGGTGGGAGTTCATAAAGCCCACATCAACCAACCAAATTCAACTAATAACAACAATAAGGAAGCTACAAGCTTCAGAGCTAGAAATGAACCAAGAAAGCAAGGATTTTGTGTGTTACCTCTTGGAGCTATGAAACCTAGCAAAATCAGAATTTTCCTTCCCAAATTTCACCACCATCAACCACCCAATCCACCCTCAAAGCCACAAAATCAGCTCCTCCACTTAGCTAGGATGAAAACCCACAAGTTGATGAGGAACTTTGATGGATTAGGTGCAAGGTTTGAGCAGAAAAATTGGAGAGCTCTTCTTCCTTTATTTTTTTTCTTGTGAGGGCCGAATTTTAGAGAGAGAAAGATGAGAGAGATTGTTTTAGAATTTTTTTAAGTGTGTTTTTGGGGAGAAAAGGAAGCTTAAAGGCTAAGTTTTCAAGGTCAAACCTCGCTAGGTCCGAATAGGGTTTCGCGCGACCACTTTTCGCGCTCGTTTGCTACTTTTGTGCACTAAACCTCCGAGGTAATTCCTCTAGTGCATTAATAGTACATTCTTAGTAGTCTAATATCAAATTCTTAAATCTCCAATTAAGCAGATTAAAGCGCCTGTCGGGGCCATTTCGGCACACGGGCGCACAAGGGTCGAACTTAAGGAATTCTCACTCGAACTTTGAAACTTCAACTTATTCGACTCTAAAACTTTAAAATATGATAATTCAAGTATATATAACAATCAAAATCACCATAAATAATTCAACTCAAATTAATTTGGCCATTAAAATAATAATTGTTTAAAGAACCAATTGTTTAGACTCATTTTCGAGAAATTCATGCAATTTGAGAAAATTTGAGTAACTCACATGCAAAAATACTTTTAAATGACCAATTTAAGAATATTTTGCAATAATTAAAATATGAGTCCTCACAACGCCTTAGGGGGAGGTGGAGTCATCACAGGTGGTATCAGAGCTCCTATCGATCTCGTGCCGCGAGAGGGTTCTCGGACTGTGGGGATTGACTTGTTAAGTGTGGAACATATATATGTTGGGTAGGAATCTCAAAAGTGGTTGAATTCCTCTTGAGCGTGGCTAACTCGAGTGGTGGATTACCATATTTTCAGATTCCTGTACCTGAGTACCAAAGACCGATACCTTTGTGATACGTCGATATCCCGAGTAACATTGGAATAAGTTTGGATGGCGAAAGCCAAGGCATGGGGGATGCAAATAGTTTGGACTTGGGAGATATTGAAGATATTAGTGAGATTGGGGACCCTTACTATTCACACGTATGTACTTGGTTGTACTTCGTCAAGTTTTGATTAAGTGTAGTGCTTGAGTAATACCTAGGGTTAATGTCCCATGGGATATGAGACTTGCTCTGATATGTATATGAAGTATGTTATTTCCAATGTGCGCTATTATTTTTCATTTTATGATTTGAAAATGCTTTTATCGGCCTTTGTAGCTACTTTTATTTTGCTTATACTTATATAGGAAAGTAAGTATGGAGGGTAGACGGAGTCAAGAACGTGGGACTATCCGAGGACGCGGTTCTAGCCGTGGGCGTGGGGCTAGATAGGTATAAGAACCTGTGCGAGAACCGAGAGAATGATGAGAACATGAAGATTTGGATCCCTTTGAAGTTCAAGGAAATTTGTTTGATAGTTGATGGTGCAATCGGGCTTAAGAATCATTGAAGATTTGTCCTACTTATTTCTTGTTATTTATTTAATTAAGTTTTCAGCAAATATTGTTAGTTAATTAGAGTTAGTCTTGAGTCCTTAATAAGGGGAATAAAGGCTAAGGTCATGTTGACCATAGTTAAGCCTATTTGAGTTAGTTTCCTATTTTAGTTGAATTAGAGTTTTAGGAAAGTAGTTAATTGCTTCCAAATTTATTTAGGAAGTTGTGTCAAGTTTAGAAGTCAAGTCAAATAAGGAAACTTGTATTGTTTCCAATTTAGATTAGGGTTTTGAGTCTTGTAAGGCTATAAATAGCCATGCTTATGATATTTTCAAGGGAAGACAATTATGAATAAAATTTGAGAGTTTTTCTCTTTCATGTTCCTTTGGGAACGTTCCTTGATACAAAGTGAGTCATGTCTCCTTTGTTCAAGTTTTGGCTTATCAATTCAAGACCATGTTGAATTGTGGCACCATTCTACCGTTCTAAATAATCTCGAGCTGTCCTTGGTTGGTTTAGAATCCGTCTTTTGTACCCATACCTGATCAAGATAGATCCTTCCGCTGCCTGATCGATTCGATTTCTTCTCGAGTGGTCCTTGGAGAATCGGGTTCGTCTCAAATTTTATTCATAATTGTCTTCCCTTCAAAATATCATAAGCATGGCTATTTATAGCCTTACAAGACTCAAAACCCTAATCTAAATTGGAAACAATACAAGTTTCCTTATTTGACTTGACTTCTAAACTTGACACAACTTCCTAAATAAATTTGGAAGCAATTAACTACTTTCCTAAAACTCTAATTCAACTAGAATAGGAAACTAACTCAAATAGGCTTAACTATGGTCAACATGACCTTAGCCTTTATTCCCCTTATTAAGGACTCAAGACTAACTCTAATTAACTAACAATATTTGCTGAAAACTTAATTAAATAAATAACAAGAAATAAGTAGGACAAATCTTCAATGATTCTTAAGCCCGATTGCACCATCAACTATCAAACAAATTTCCTTGAACTTCAAAGGGATCCAAATCTTCATGTTCTCATCAGAGGTGTGACAGCCCCACCTCCCCCTAAGGCGAACCAGAGGGTTCGGCGGGCCGCCTGCCCAGCTCTCGCCGGGACTCAGTCGTTCACTACAATCCTCAAATGAATTACAAGAATAAACCTCAACTATTACAATATAAATCTCCAATATACATCAAATTCTCTAAAAATTACATGTCATAAGCGAAGCGGAAACAATTCCCAACTATACATAAAATGATTCCAAATCCAAATTGTACAAAACATAGGCCATCCAATCACGTGCACAAGTACTACAAGCCCTTCCTTCGCCTTGAGCCCTGTGGAGGGGAATAAAATATTTTTGGGGTGAGCTAAAAGCTCAGCGAGTAACCAGAAAAATCAGTAATCAAATCGGTTTCACAATAGTTCATTTCAATGATATCATAAATCAATGATGTCATAAATCAAATGATAAGTCCAAAAACAATTTCAACATTTACAAGACATTAAATATGGAGTATCAATAATTCAAGAAACATGTACAATGGAAAGCGATAGTAACATTCATTAAAAGGATACGACCCACATGGAGCTATTTGTTTGTTCGTTCGATCCCTTTTTTTTTTCCGGACGTTGGCTGGACTCCACCCATCCGGACGTAGCCGGACTCCACCCATCCGGACGTAGCCGGACTACAAGGTAATACTCGAGTATACCAAATTCACCCAGGGTCACCATATCGCCCGACCGAGTCTGCTTCTGGCTCGAGTCGATCGGTAACGAAGGGCAGTGGCTAGTTCAGCCAAACGGCTTACATTCATACGCAACTAGCATTTAATCATTGAAACTTTCACATTTATTTAGGTCGAGTGCGATAAAGTACACACTCGCCTAGAAAACTCGTTCTAACAATCATTGAATGCACTTAACACATTATCAATCAATCATAACAAGCCAATAAGTCAAGGAATATAGCAACCCAGGAACACTCACATGCAAGCACGCATGATATGCAAGAAAACAGTTCAAAAGTAAATAATGCAAGAAAACAGTTCAAAAGTAACTTTGGAAACAGTTCAAAAGGAAATAATGCAGGAAACGGTTCATAAATAACTTTAGAAATAGTTTGAGGTCACTCACCTCTATGGCTCAGAAACCATCCATCATATATCATTGCCTTGCTCAAATCCAAGTCTTAGATCACAAACTCAATGCAATCAAGTCCTTTCAAAGTTCGGACAGCACTTCCCCTAAATTTGTTTACTTTCCCAGCCATCAAGGCTTCATTATTTCCTCAGCCAATCCCAAAGGTACACACACAACAACAAGTTCATCCAATAGCCATTCAGAAAGCTCCAAGTAGTACTAGTACAAGTCAAACTAGGGAAAAGTTCGGAAATGAAAGTTAAGCTCAAAACCAGAAAAACAGTTTTGACGTCATTTTGCGGTAATGGTACCAAAGGCGCTACGATTGTCGGATGAAGGTACAAGACCCACCGTTTCGAAGCTAAGAGACAGGGCTACAATATTTCAGAAGGTCACTCCACCCAGTTTCGAGTGTAACTTGGTCAAAAATGCAAGATACTATACCAGAATCACAAAAACAGATTCACAGAACGTATTCTAGCGGAAACATCATAAAGTAGGCTATCCAAGTCCAAATCTAGAAATTCCAAAACCAGCTGAAAGCTAAGAAACAGGGCTAAATTTCATCAGAAGGCCTCAACAACCAATCCGGAAGCAATTCCAGCCAAAACAACCAATTACAGGCGCAATTCTTACATTCGGGTAAAACCAGAACAGCAATAGTAATTTCGACTTTTCTCATTCTACACTACTTCGATTGACCTGAAATTTTGTAGGAACCTCTAAAATGTCATTCCCTACAACTTTCATGTTTTAATCCAAGGCCAATTCGGCCTCTAACTAGGAGCTAAAAATTCGGGCAGAATGCTCCCACAAGAACCCTAATTTTCTGAAATTTCTTCTAAAACAGAAATTGATTGCAATTGTCCACTTTTTCCACCTCATAGAGTCATTAAACATCATTTCCAATCATCATATATAACCACACAACCATGTTCATATTAAAACAGAAAAATCCCCAAAAATTATAAAACTTCATCAAGTCAACCACAAATCAAGAAATAATCCATCAAACCATCTCTTTAGCCATCACAAGTCACTAATTTAGCATAATCAAGAACAAAGAAAGGATTGCTAGACATGAACCTTGAAATATCAAGAAAGTTGATGGCTTAGTCCTTTGCCTTCTCTAATCACTCCACCACTACCTTCAATCTTCCTAAACAAGTGACTTTTGTGGAGGAATTTGAAAGTTTAACGGTTGATTCACAAGATTGAGCAAGAAATGGAGTTGGAGTTGAAGGCTTTCTTCTTGTATTTTTGCTCCAAGAGGTTCGGCCAAGCTTGCAGAAATTTAGGTGCTTTTTGGGTCAAAATTGAGTATTAGTAAAGGTAAGAAATAATGGTCAAAGTCAAGGTTGAATAGGAAGGTGACACTTGTCACCCTTTAGGTTTAAAACTTATCTTTTTGTCTCTCCAATACAAATATCTTAACACTTTGTAAAATAATATCACTTAATACAAAATTCCAACAAGTTGTCAAAAATATAATACATTTACCGCACTTGCGGGTCCCACGTTCAAAATACGCTCTTAATTTCTCAAAAACTAACCGATACTAGAAAAATCATTTTAAAACTATCTTTGCTCATAAACTTTATCTGGGGAATTTTTCTAATCAAGAAAATGTAGAAAAGGCGGGCGATTAAATAAAATAAACACTAGAAAATTAGAAAATTTTCGGGTTCTCACACTCATTCTTTTCGGGGCGTCACAAGAGGAAAGCGGTGAAACAGTTTAACTGCAACCTAGACCCAGAGTGGAAGGGGGGGACCAGGTAGCAACGGCAATTCAGCAAAGACCAATATACTTGCTCGACTGGTAGAGCAGCAGGGTCAAACCCCTGTTAATCAACCCAGGGATCCTGAAATAGGGCAAGATAGGGCTCTAGAGAGATTTCAAAAGTTTTTCCCTCCTAAGTTCCTGGGAGGGCCGGACCCTGAGGAAGCTGAGAGGTGGTTAGAAACCATGATCAATATATTCGCTGCTTTAAACTACGCGGAGGAGAGAAATGTGCAATTTGCTATTTTTCAGTTTGAAGGACTAGCCAGAGTCTGGTGGAATGTAGTTAGAGCCAAATGGGAGGGAGAGAGGACTGGATGGACAAGCAAGAGGTGCCTCGCAGGGTGGTTAGACCTCAACTTCTCGAGTATCTTGTGGGTACTGTGGAAAAACCAACCACACAGAGGATAATTGCTGGCGAAAGGCTCGAAAGTGTTTACGGTGTGGAAGTCTTGAGCACCAGATTGCCAATTGTCCATTGATCAGTGATACCCAACCAGTCGACAAATCAAACCCTAAACAACCGAATGTAGGAGGGGAAAAACCCAGGGTGCCAGGCAGAGTGTATGCCTTAGACCACCAAGGTATGATTCATGATGTCCATTGGCTGACTAAAAGTTTTGCTAATAGTGAGACCTAGGAGCTAGAAAAGGACATGCAAGAAAATACCCAGAGATATTTACGCATGAATATATGAATTTCGAGGTCGAAATTCTCTTAAGGGGGAGAGAGTATGAGGACCTGTAAAATCCCTTACATTTTCTTTAAAATTCCCTTTTATTTGGAATTTATTCATTTCTAATAGCCTTACTACTCATTCATCCCACAATAAGTACAAACAAACATAAAATCAAGGGTTTTTCCTTTCGTTTTTGTGACAGCCCCACCTCCCCCTAAGGTGAACCAGAGGGTTCGGCGGACCGCCCGCCCAACTCTCGCCGGGACTCAGTCAGTCACTACAGTCCGCAAATAAATTATAATATAAATCTCAAATATTACATCAAATTCTCCAATAATTACATGTCATAAGCGAAGCGGAAACAATTCCCCAAACTATACATAAAATGATTCCAAATCCAAACTGTACAAGATATATGCCATCCAGTCACGTGAATAAGTACTACAAGCCTTCCTTCGCCACGAGCCCTGTGGAGGGGAATAAAATATTTTTGGGGTGAGATAGAAGCTCAGTGAGTAACCAATAAAATCAGTCATCAAATATATTTCACAATAATGCATTTCGATGATGTCATGATTCCAAGATCAAATGTACGTATGTTTGCTCTCGTGAGCCAGTGAAATCATTGCACTGAAACACCCAACGCTCAAATAGATCACTTAACGTTAAACAATAAGGGGGAGCAACGTTGGTGCTCCAGATCATGTCATGAACAATAAACAGGGTGGAGACGTTGGTGTTCAGCACAAGACTCCCCAAGAACTCATTGAAGCCAAATCATGTCATGAACTCACATGCAAGCACGCATGATATGCAGTCGCATAAATAATGCAAGAAACATTTCAAAAGTACTTTGGAAACAGTTTAAGGTAACTCACCAACCACGGCTCAGGAACCATCCATCATATATCATTACCTTGTCCGAATCCAAGCCCTAAATCACAAACTCAAAGCAATCATACATTCTCAAAGTTCGGACAGCATTTCCCCATAAATGCTTCATTTCCAACCTACAATATATCACCAATCACACATACGGTTAATAAGCAATAAAATACATCCAATTAGGCCACAATATCCCTCAATCAAAGCTAATTAGAAGCTTAAGAGCCGCCATTAGAAAAACCCCCAATTAAACCCTAGAAACCGGAATTCATTCCCTCAAGCGTAAATTTTCCGCAACGATCGCAATTAACGTATAAAAGTTCCGTTTAACACCTTTCGGCACAATATCCATAACTGAAGCTACCCTTATCGGATTGAAACGAATCTTATAGCGTTTCGAAGCCAAGACATAAACCTACAATTCTTATGAAGACCTCCAAAGCGAAATCATGCATTTTCATGGTCAAAAACAGAAAACTCCACGAAAACAGAAATCTGGCTGCGAAACAGGGTTCATGAGCAGTCAAGGGTATTTCGGTCATTTCACATGATACAGTGCTCCGATCGGGCTGAAATTTTGTAGGCAGCTAGTTAACACCATTTTCTACAACTTTATGTTTTACCCTAAGCCTGATTCGGCCTCTAACATGCCCAAATAAATCCGGTCAGAACAGGGCAAAAGCAAACCCTAAACCTGGAATTTCGTATCAAACCAGAAATTTTCCGCAACCAACTTCAACTAACATATACAAGCTTCATTTTACACCATTACCAGCCATCATACCATGATCAAACCATGATCCTCATACAAAACAGAAAAATAACAAGAATAAATCAAAATTCACCAAACCTTCACTTCCAACCATAAACAAACCATAATCACTCCATATGTCATCATGTTAAACCACTAAAGCCACCAATTGAACATTAGCAAAGCTAAAGGGAAAGATTCTTAACAACTCACTTTGTAACCTCAGACAACAAGCAACTTAGCACCTTTGTTTCTCAAACTACTTCACCACTCACCTTAATCCTACCAAGAGAAAGGTTTTTATGGAGCAAATCAAAGTTTTAGCGGTTGGTTTGTGAGATCAAGGCAAGAAATTGAAGAAAGAAGTTGGAGGTTTCTTTCTTTTCTCTCCCTAAGGAGTTTGGCCAAGAGAGCTTCAAATGAAGAAATAAAATGGCCAAAATTAGCTTTAAGATGGTAAAAATATCTTGGTCAAAAGTCCAAGGGTGAATTGAATGGGGACACTTGTCACCTTTCAGCTTAAAGCTTATCTTTTTGTCTCTCTAATACAAATCTCTTAGCACCTTGTAAAATAATATCACTTAATACAAACCTCCAACAAGTTGTCAAAAATATATTGCATTTACCGCACTAGCGGGTCCCACGTCCGTAATACACTTCAAACTTAACGTGGACTAACTCGTATCAAGGAAATGATTTAAAAATTATATTCCTTTATAAAAATGTATAGAAAATTAATATCTTGAAGAGAGGTACAAAATTATAAACAAGGAAACAAAATAATGTCTAGAAAATATATAAAAATTTGCGGGTTCTCACACTCATTCTTTCGGGGCGTCACAGTTTTCTCGTTAGCGTAAATTAGGGTTTTTACGTCTTTTGGAAGTGTAATTATTCGGTACGGATCGTGTATTAAATTTAGTGATTAAGAGTGAGTTTTAGATGATGTTAAGTGTGTGATTAGAAGTGATAATAATAAGTTAGTGAATCATATGTTAAAACCCTACTATATGCGATTTAAGGAAAATCGGCTTGAACCGACGTGCACCGTTTGTTACTGATTGAGGGCACCACTTGAACACTACTTTATTACCTTAATCACCTTGCTTTTATTTTAGTTAATCACCCCTAAAATATCCTACAAAACAGCCACCATTTTTACCAAAATAAAAGGAAGAAAAAAAAAGAGGACCAATGGTGGCTTGACAAGTGTTGGCCAACCAAGTTTGACCAACAAATTTCCCATCTTCTTAACTTTGTTTTGGACCAAAATTCCTGCACTTTTTCCTTCATTTGGTCGTGAGTTTGGAGAGGGAAAAGAGAGGAGAGAAAACTCCATTTCCACCATAACAACCTTGCTTGATTCTTGGGAAAATTAACGTGAAACGTGATTCTACTCCGATCAATCTTTGGGAAAGCTTGGAGGTGAGCTTGGTGGAACTTTAGGGAGGAAGAAAGTTCTTGTATCACAAGTTATTTTGGAGATTTTGAGGTATTATACTAGAACCTCCCTTGTTTCTTTCTTATTTTGCAATTTAAGCAAAGCATGGCTTGATTGTGGTGGATTGTATGGAAGATTTCAGGGTTTTGCTTATTAACTTATAATTTTCAGCTAGGGTTTGTATGTTTCCATTTTTATTAGTATTATTTATCTAGAATATGATGTGAATAAACTTAGATAGGGAGTGGTAGTAGTGGTTCAAGTTAGAAATGTTAAGTTTATACCTTGAATGCATTAAATTCCAGATTTAAGGATTGAAATCTGAGCACTGGAACACGTGAAATGACAAAAAATACCCTCGACTGCCATAGGTAGAGTTTCTGCGGACAGTTTTGGGATTTCATGATTCTGGTCTCGTTTTTCACCATAATCCATATAAAATCATCATTTGACCAAAACATTAAAGTTGTAGTCCTATGTTTTATCTTTCCAACGCATCTAAAAACGCCTCAATTGGAATTTTGTAGCCTGAGTTATTATCATTTGAACACAGTGCTGTTAACTAGCCCGATGGTGAAATTCTGGTTCTGTAATCAGTAAATTTGACATGGATAAACTATGAACTGGGTTGAGTTGTCTTCATCAAAGTTGTAGCGCTTTGTCTTAGCTTCAAAACGGTATAAATTTTACCCCAATTCGATAAGCATAGCTTCGGTTATGACCGATACGCTAAGAGACATCAAATCTGCCATTTGCTTATTTGCCTTTAAACTTGATTTCCGGTTGCCTCGTTAAGACTTGTGTTGTAATTGGATGATTTTGAGCCTAGATGAAGGGCTATGGTGGTAACATTGCCTATGTGTGACATTGGGGCTGATTTGATAACTTAATGAAGCCATAATGGCTGGAAATTAGATAAATACAAAGGACATGCTGACCAAATTTCCACTCGAGGGTTAGGCATAGGTACCCGCGATTTGAGCGACGATTTGAGGTCAAGTTGAACGTAAATCGCCTATGGTATTCGATTTTTCTTTAGTCAAGGTATATAAACTAAAATTTCGTCGGAAACTCGTACCCTTAGAAAATGAAAGTAATAATCAATAGAAATACGTTTTCCTCGTCTTTTCGACTCAAATGGGAGCGTTAAAGTTTTAACCGCTTCCTTGCTGAAACTAAACGAGCGAGCATGAATTTTTCGGCATTTGATAAGTATCTTGAATACTACTTAAACGAGTTGCATTTACTTGATTTTCTTGAAGCGAAACTCCTATGTTTCGAACTCTAGAGAGTTTTACATTCGTAAATGATATTTTATCACAGATTTGGACTCCAACCAAGGAGTTGGACCTGAACGTGATTTTTGAAAGGCACTAGACTTTTAGTGAGTGCTTCCAAATACCTGATTGAACTGGATACTTATTTTCAATACTTGATCAATATGATTAAATGATATGTGATTGTTTTGATCGGGTAAGAGTGTACTTTATCGCACTTGCCCTAATATGATATATATTTGTTTATTATTGCAATTGACTTGATATACTTGTATTTGACTTGTAAGTGCTGAGCGGCAGCATGTACCACACTCAATGTGAGTGGGAGGTGCCTCTCATTTTCATCTCCGTACTTTTATTTTGATTCAGTCGATTGGAGATGATATCTCATCGACTTCTTGGGGACCCAAACCTCACTGGCTAGTTAATCGAGTCGAGCCGGCAAGGGCTTGGTCGATTAGATAACGACCCATAGGTATCTAGTGTTGTCGAGTGGAGTGTTATCTCCTCGACTAATCGGTATACTCGAGTATTACCACCAATGTTTATTGTGGAGTTCGGGCCCGGTATGGGGTTTGGTTGGTGGACGGAGATTGGAGTTAAGTGGTGCTCTACTGGATTGGTTCTTTTACTTGAAAGTTGACGGAGTATCAACTAATACTTGATCAAGCTCTGGTGAAGAAAATGGGGATTTGGCTCCTGAGAGCCATTTGTATCTTTATACATTGATTGTTATTCGATGTGTTATTGTTCTTTTGGAAAACAAAAAGAGTTTTCACTCGCTTATTTTGACATTTGCTATTTGAAGTGTTATTGCTCACTTTCATGAACTTGTTATGCTCGCTATTTTGCTACGTGATATTTGTACTTTTCAATAATAGTCAACTTGCTATTTGGAACCTCATTGGGCTTTTAGCTCATTTCACGCTATTTGTTTTCCTTACAGGAGGTATGAGCGAGGCATGAGACTTGTACAGACTAGCGTAGACTAGTTTTTGGAAATTTTGTAACCGTACTCGCACTAACCACTCGATTAGCGTTGAATGTATGTAGAACTCTAATCTTTTGATGTATTTGGGGTTGTATGGATGTTTGAGACAGAAATGAATGTAATTGCACTTTCCAAACTTGGTAACTGTTATTTCCGTTATTCTTGAGGTTGTACCCTGTTTGAGTTGAAGTGAGTGAGTGAGTCCTAGCGAGAGTTGGGCAGGCGGTCCGCTAAACCCTGGGGTATGCCTTAGGGGAAGGTGGAGTCGTCACAGACCATGACATCTTGTCTTGGTTACTTTTAGGGTTTGATGGTGGGAACGAGCACAACCCGGAGACGAATACTTAGCGTTGCTCTACTTTAAAAGGTGAGTGTACCACTTGCATAACTTGTTGTTTAAATGAACTACTTGTGACTAGGAATGTATGATTTGTATGACTGTGAATTGGTTTAATATGGACTAGACGGGTGTGTACTTTATCACACTTGATTCCACTTGGCTGTTTGACTGACCTACTGTTTATTTGAAATCTGTTATTTGTGCATGAATTTGATGTCGTTTGGAGCCTAATATCCGACAACCATACTGTGAATATGAACTCAAACCTCATTGGTTGTTAATCGAATCGAATCGAACCAGCAAGGGTTTAGTCGACGTAGATTGAAGAACCATGAGAAAACTGTCACTGATTCACTGAATATGGAATCCTTCTGATGTTTGGTATACTCGAGTATTACCACTGTTGCTATTTGGTATTCGGACCAGATAAGGGGTATGTTTGGTAGATGGAAACTGGTGTAAAATGGTGATCTATGGTCAATGTTTCTTTGCTTCTCTAAACATTGACGGAGTGTCAACGAGTTTGGATCAAACTAATGAGACTGGGGTATTTGGCTCTTGAGAACCATCTATATCCTTTTATTTGAACCACTCTGTATTGGTTGTGGTGTTTATTTATTCCTTTAATTGATGCTTATATTTGATACATTAAAGTTCTAACTATGTGATTTTCGACTGCGTGACCCTGTGGTGACTCATTGGGTGAAAGCTCACTATGTTACCTTTGTTTTCCTTACAGAGGTGAAGTTTTGGGAGCATGATTTTGGGGAAGAGTTGAGCTAGTTATAGCTTTTAGGCATTTTGTTTAAGTTCCTCTGTATTAGTAAACCTTACATGTATTTGTGTAAAATTGAATACTCTGGTTTGTACTTTAAATTTGAATCATTAGTGACTCCATTGTATATAGTTCTGGGTTGATGATTGGAAGTTAATTGCGCATTTTAGTACTATATGTGAATTTTTGGATTAGTTAGTCCTAACGAGAGGTGAGCAGGTAGTCCGTTAATCCTTGGGGTATGCCCTAAGGGAAGGTGGGACTGTCACAAAATTAGAGAACCCCGTTTTAACCAAATAATATGCGACGAAAGTTATTTTAAATTAGTCCATATATTTCCCCAGACACAAAGCCAATCATGCCAGTTACTACTATTTTAAAGTAATTAAACAATTACAGATTTAACTGCTTTAATTGGCTTTAGGTTATTAGATTAATTTAAATTTCATACCCTAGATATTCAATTAATATAATAACCATAAGAAATAAAATCAGAGAATATACAAATACCAAGGAAAAAGCCAGGTGTGAAATAATTAAGTTTAGTGTTGCGGCCATTCTCCAACAAGTACAATGAAGTATTGAATAAGAAGAAAAGAAGAGAAAAAAAACATCGGTTCTTGTTCCTCCCAAAGAGAAAAGTTTGCTCCTCCTATTCGTAGAAAGAAAAAATAAGAAACAAAAAATATGCCTCCTTGTTCCGTTTCCTACTGCTACCAAACTACAACTACTTCTCAATGAAATCAAATTGACAAGAAGTCAATCTTTCTTATCCTATAAAAAAGAAAAGTACTAGTAGATAAATAGACTAATATCCTAGTAGAGCTAGAGGACTCTCCATCCGGTGGAACATCTAATTCTTACAACTAATTCAAAACTTGGAGATCATGTGCCTAATCCCGAGCTTTCTGAACGTGCAGAGTTATACTTTGACGTGCTCATGCTAAACAGCATAAACGTCCAATAAAAATCATGTCTTTAATCCCTTTTTGTTCCACATTCCTATTACCAATACCAATTATAAAAAATAAGTAAAATCTACCAATTAACGCAATATTTGATAAATAAAAGAGGGAAACAATCATAAAATTAATATTAAAAATGCAACCTATCATATCTAAAATTTAACGTCCATCTCCACCTTCAACTATGCCCTGCTATCACTACTGTTACAGCAGAAGCCCCTAACCCTGTGGATATGCATGCTAGTCGCTACTGAGTATATACCAAAGAAAACTTCCACACCCAAGCCACAAATACATACCCCTCGTAAAGGATTATCTTAAGTTGCAAGGAAATAATCCGTAGGTCAGCAATGCAAATAAACTAGAATATTGCAAAAAGCGATCACTACAATAGTTCAAGTGCTGTTAAAAGTAATCCTTGGGATTCAGATTCCTCATTATCTTTATAAAGTAAGAGTTTGTTCAACACTTCTGAAACCAAATCAATTAGAAACACAATGAATAGTATGGTAAGAGATGAAATTTGAGTTGCATCCTTAGTTGTTTTTGGAAGACCACAAATTGAAGTATTCCACGAGATATTCAGTTGCCCCAAAATTGAGTTATTTGAATGTCCGGATGTGGAAGTTCTAAAATTTCGTTATCCTGTCAATGATATACATGTTAGAACAAGACCCAAAATGAAAAAACAAAAATATGTGTAATAACCTCGAATAAGCTAATGAAAGATATGCTCATTCTGATTCTCAAACTGTACATGAATCAGTCAACTTTTGTGACAAATAAACAGTCTGAGCCTCGTATAGGCAGCAACTGTGAGAACCCAAAAATTTTTACATTTTCTCAGCATTATTTTATTTCTTTGCCTACATTTTATACTTTCCTTGGAAATATTAAAATTTCTATGCATTTTTACAAGCAAGTACAGTTTTAAAATCATTTTTCCTATTATGAGTTAGTGTACGTTAATTTGAAGTGCGTTGTAGACGTGGGACCCACTAGTGCGATATAATTTTGGTGACTAAGTGATTTTTGTGCTAAGTGTTATTATTATACAAGGTGCTAGAGTGATCGAGTCCTGGCGAGAGTTGGGCAGGCGGTCCGCCGAACCCTTTGGTTCGCCTTAAGGGAAGGTGGGGCTGTCACAGGTGGTATCAGAGCCACTTCGCATGGTCTCTGCGCGGAGTGAGTTTGGGCCAAGTGGTGTTATGGTCCTGATTTCTTGAATAAGTATGAAGGACTAAGTGCTCTTTTGAGCATAAGCTATGAACCATAAAGTGTTATAGGTCTTAAATTTTTCTCATGGTACTTGAGGACAATAGTTATGTACATCAGGTAGGAATCTCAATAGTAGATAATTTACTCTTGGGACTGGTCAGCTCGAGTGGTGAATTATCTCGGATTCTTGTACCCGAGTACGTGGGAGTTGAGGGCAATACCAAGGACTTGCAATCTTCATTTCGAGGAATAGGAATGGGCTAGCGTTTGGTGAGAGCAAGTGCAAAGGATCTACGGACGTCTAGTTCAGATAGTAATAGAAGTGAGAGATTGGACGGGAAATATTTTAACCGAGTGTGGAATGGCATGTCGTGTTTACTTTTGTTTTGTCTCTGTATTGCTACTGTATGTATTTGACTTGTGGCATATTAATACTTACATGTATGGTATTTGTTGTACTTGATTTTATTTTTATTCAACTTGATATGTAGCTATATGAATTTGGTATGTTATATCTTGTCGTTTTAGTCAATTTACTTTGTTACATACTAAATCATCTTTTGAAAAAAAAAAGAGAGGAAAAGGGTATGGAAGGGAGACGTAGTCGCGGACATGGTCGTGGCCGTGGGACTAAGCGAGTTCAAGAACCGAGAAAAGAAAGAGAAACAGTGGTCGAACAAAAACATGGACCGAGAGTTGAGGCCGGAGATCAAATGGTGATTGCGATGCAACAAATGACAAATATCTTAGCACGACTGGTAGATCAACAAGGTCAAATGCCAGTGAATCAACCCCGAAATCCTGAGATAGGAGAGGATAGGGCTCTTGAGAGGTTCCAAAAGTTTTTATCTGCGAAATTTCATGGAGGGCCTGATCCGGATATAGCTGAACAGTGGTTGGAGGCAATAATTAACATCTTCACAGCTTTGAACTACACGGAGCAAAGACAAGTGAACTTTGCTGTGTTTCAGTTCGAAAGACCGGCCCGAGCGTGGTGGAATGTAATTAAGGTCAAGTGGAAAAGAGAACAGACGGTATGGACATGGGCGAACTTTGTAAGGAAATTTAACGAAAAGTATCTCCCACCTTTGGGCCAAGAAAGGAGAGAGGACGAGTTTATTGGGTTGCGTCAGGGAACCCTGAGTGTGGCCAAATATGAGATCAAATTTACTAGACTGTCTAAATTCGCTTCCGAATTGGTGGTTACAGAGCGAAGGAGAATAAGACGATTTATACAATGACTAAATTTGGAAATCCAGGAGGCATTAGCGGCGGTTCAAGTTAATACTTTTACAGAGACTCTTGAGAAGGCTCAAAGAATTGAGGATGCGAAAGCACAAGTAAAATCCTTTCAAACGCGGAAAAGAGGTACATCTAGCAGCATACCTGAGGAATCCGGAGAAAAGATAATGCTCTCCAAAGTGCAAAAAGTGAACCATTCACCTCGCCCACCTTGGATATTAGGAGCATTAGATGAAGGGTCTACAAAAGGAAGTCTGATCGGATCAAAGGAAATTTCTCGAGAAGGTCAAACAGTAGCTCCTCGATTGGCCTGTGGGTACTATGGAAGGCAAATCACACTGAGAATGATTGTTGGCGAAAAGGGGGAAAGTGTTTGATTTGTGGGAATAGCAATCATCAACTTAGCATTTGCCCGAAGAAACAGCCACGAGAGAGTAGTACTCAACAAGTGGAAGGAACCAAATTAAAACAAATTAATGAAAGAGGGAACCGAATGAAAGTACCAGTACAGGTTTATGCCGTAGACCAGCAACAAGTTCTGGGGTCATTTGAGGCAATGGGAGGTAAAAATTTCGAGGACGAAATTTCTTAAAAGGGAGAGAGTGTGAGAACCCAAAAATTTTCACATTTTCTCAGCATTATTTTATTTCTTTGCTTACATTTTATACTTTTCTTGAAAATATTAAAATTTCTATGCATTTTTACAAGCAAGTACAGTTTTAAAATCATTTGCCCTATTATGAGTTAGTGTACGTTAATTTGAAGTGCATTATAGACGTGGGACCCGCTAGTGCGATATAATTTTGGTAACTAAGTGATTTTTGTGCTAAGTGTTATTATTATACAAGGTGCTAGAGTGATCGAGTCCTGGCGAGAGTTGGGCAGGCGGTCCGCCGAACCCTTTGGTTCGCCTTAGGGGAAGGTGGGGCTGTCACAGTAGCACTTTTGACAACTTACCTCGTATAGGCAACCTCGTATGGGCTTCTCAATTTCCAACCAAAACATTTTTGCTTCCTAATCTAGAAAGCAAAAACATCTGCCTACCTCGTTAGCTTTATAACAATTCAATCTTAACGCGTATCAGGGTGACATTTTTTCTTACTGCAGATATTGTCTTGTTTCTTCGCTATAACATTCAATCTGGATATCTATTTCTTAAGCAATTTACCTTAAATCATGGGCATGAGATTCAGTTCGAGGAATTGTAGTGCAAAATTGGCATAAGAAGCATAACCATGATATCTTTTTCTTCACGAATGACATGTTATCTATGCAATCAGAAGTATAGTATGTTAGGGTGGTTATTTAAATTAACCTTTGGTGAACGCCATCACCTATTAAACCCAAAATCTATATGACGATTATTGAGAAATAAATTAACAAGGAAAAATTGCGGAAGCGTACCTTGATTCATGTTGACGAACTGGTGCTTGAATCCCTAGAGATTTTGAGGTGACCTTCCAGGTCAACACGTATTTGCCAAATTTAGAGAGAGCCCTTTAGTATCTCTCTGGTATCTTTCCTAACGATGGGATATCAGGAAAGAGCTATATTTGTGGTACTAAAGAATACGACAAAATAAGAATACGTGTGACCTGGGGACCATGACCCTATTTATAGGTAACATTCCTGTTACCTTTTGGAACCCTATTTCAACCCATCATAGAAATAGGAGCCCTTAAATCTCTACACATTAAAGACCCACACCCTATTAGATACATTAAATCCAAACTATATTTGATCACTTTAATTGGGTTTAACATTAATTGACAGTTTGCAACACATAATTATTCACATATAAGTCCAATATCATTGCTGGCAAGCAAAATGTTATCAACATACAATACCAGAAAAATATACTTACTCCCACAGAACTTATGGTATATACAATCATCTACTAAATTCATCTCAAAATCAAATGAGATGATCACTTGATGAAATTTGAAATACCATTGTTGAGACGCTTGTTTGAGCGCATAGATGGATTTTTTAAATTTGTAAACTATATTTTTTGGATCTCCTGATACAAAGTTTTCTGGTTGCACCATATAAATCATCTCATCAATGTTACCATTGAGAAACACTGTCTTTACATCCATCTGATGTAACTCAAGATCGAAATGCACCACTAGTGCCATGATAATTCTAAAAGAGTCCTTTGAAGAGACCGGTGAGAAGATTTCTTTATAGTCGATACCTTCTTTTTGTGTAAATTCCTTAGCGACAAAACAAGTTTTATATCTTTTCACATTGCCTTTCGAATCCCTCTTGATTTAAATATCAATTTACAACCAATGGGTTTCACACCTTCTGGCAATGGGACAAGATCCCAAACATCATTGTCCTTCATGGATTTAATCTCCTCATTCAAGACATCGATCCACTTTTGAGAATTTGAATTTTTCATGGCTTGACGGAAGTTGATTGGATCATCTTCCATCAATCCAATGTCATCCTCATGTTCTTGGAGAAAAATAATGTAATCATCTGGCACTGCACTTCTCCTTTCTCTAGTGGATCTTCTTAATGGCACTGATTCTTGGAGAGGGAGAGTTTGAACTTCTATAACAGTTTGTTCTTCGACATTATCTTGATTTGTCATGTCATGATCTTGTTCAGGAATATGATCCTGAATAAGATCAATGACACCTATGGGAATATTAATATATTCCTGTTTAAAGACAATGTCCCTTACTGTATTTTCTTCTCCAAACTCGACATCCTCAAAGAACCGAGTATTTCCTGTCTCAAAAATTGATTTAGTTGTGGGATCATAAAACTTGTAACCTCTGGATCTTTCAAAATATCCAATAAAATAACAACTAACTATTTTTTAATCCAGTTTCTTTTCATTTGGCCTGTAAGGTCTTGCCTCAACTGGACACCCCCAAACATGCATATGCTTTAAATTGGGTTTTTTCCCTGTCCAAAACTCATAAAGGATTTTGATAGTTGCTTTAGTTGAAATTCTATTAAAGATATATGTTGCAGTCTTATGTGCTTCACACCAGAGTGACTCTGGTAAAGTAGAATGACATATCATACTCCTTACCATGTTTTTAAATGTTCTATTTCGTCTTTCAGTTACACCATTCATAGTGGGTAAACCCGGCATAGTGTATTGTGGGACGATACCGCATTCCTCTAAATATTTAGCAAATGGTTCTGGACGTTGTTCACCTGAACCATCATATCTACCATAGTACTCACCACCACGGTCAGATCTGATGCTTTTAATTCTTTTATTGAGTTGATTCTCAAGTTCAGCCTTAAAATTTTTTAACACGTCCAATGACTGTGACTTTTCTGAAATGAGATATATGTAACCATATTTTGAAAAATCGTCTATGAACGTTATAAAATATTGTTGACCATTCCAAGCAGATGTAGGAAATGGTCCACAAATATCTGTATGTATAAGTTCTAAGACGTCTGAGGACCTATTGGCTTCAAATCTCCTTTTATTAGTTTGTTTCCCCTTTATACAGTTAATACAATCATTAAAATCTGTAAAATTCAAGGGGTCGAGAATTTCATTTGACACAAGTCTTTCCATTCTCCGTTTGGAGATGTGTCCCAATCTCTTGTACCATAATGCAGCTGAATTCTCATTGGTTAATTTTCTCTTTACTCCTCTAGTACTCAAATACAGAGAATCATTAAATGAGACAATCGTATCAATTAAATATAGATTATCGTAATGCATTAAAGAACCAGAACCAACCAATTTTGAATCATAAAACAATTCAAATTTTTCATTTCCAAATGAACAAAAATAACCAAATTTGTCCAAAGCAGAAATAGAAATTAAATTCCATCTAAAAGATGGTACAACAAATGTCTCATAGAGATCCAAATAAAATCTGATTTTTAACAATAATCTAAAAACTCCAATTGCCTCAACTTGAACTGTTTTGTCGTCGTCCACATAGATATATCTTTCATTATCATTAGGCTTTCGGCAATTCAAGCAACCCTGTATAGACACACTGATGTGAGTTGTTGCACTAGAATCTAACCACCATGTGTGTCTAGGTACCGAAGTTAAATTTTAGAACAGACCAAATTAAGAAGCATACCTTTCTTAGCACGCCAAGCATGATAGTTGGTGCAATACTTCTTTTGATGCCCTTCAACTCCACAGAAGAAACAATTATTCTTTCCCTGATCATTTGATTTCTTTTGTTGTTTCTTTTGTGGCACTGTACCTGCAGCTCCTTTTTCTTTCTTTCTCTTAAGTCCCTTACTTTTATCATTAGTGGTTGACACCAGATGGACACTTTCTGTCTGCTCTTGTTTCAATCTTTCCTCTTCCTCTACACAGTGTGAGATGAGTTCATTTAGAGACCAAGTCTCCTTTTGACAGTTGTAACTCACCTTAAACTAACTAAACTGTGTAGGAAGAGATATTAAAATCAAATGCACTAGTAACTCTTCAGAGAGTTTCAACTTAAGTGCATTTAATTTTGAAACAAGATGAGACATCTCCATGATGTACTCTCTGATATTGCCTTTACCACTATATTTCATTGAAACTAGGCGTATCAAGAGCGTACTAACTTCAGCCTTTTCGTTCTTGACAAACCTTTTTTCAATATCCTGAAGGAACTCTTTAGCAGTTACAGTCGTTTCTAACATTGTTCCCCTGAATACTTCTGGAACGGCCTTTTTAATGATCATTAGACACAAGCGATTTGATCTCTCCCACCTTTCCTTATCCCTCTTTTCATCAGAGGTACTCTGATCTGTAAGAGGTGGGGGAGAATCATCCCTTAACGCAAGGTCAAGATCCATTACTCCAAGTACTATCAAGAAATTTTCTTTCCAGGACTTGAAGTTTGTGCCATTCAACATAGGAATATTATTGATGTTGGTAGTAATACTTGTAAGATCATTTGCAACTGAACAGAAAATATAAAATAATTAAAACTATGCTCACATAAACCAAAATAATAATAAATTTAAATAATGGTAACCCCATCTCAAGATACCGATGTTCCATTAATATTTTATCTTTGGACAAAATATTAACTTTTAAGTGATATCTTGGCGCAGTAATAAACACTAACAATAATAACATGTCAAAAATAAATTTTCCTTTGGGCCAATTTATAATTCACATGTAAAAGCCGAATAATTATCACATGTTTATTACCACAAGTGCACATGTAATTTCATTAAATATTGACCTTTATTTGGGCCGATCAATATTCATAAAATTACTAGTACCCAACTAATTATATTTTAAAATAAATTCATTTCCATAATAGAGGTCATTTTGGTGGCATATTATTTCATTTAATTTATTCCAAAAAATATATAATCATACCAATATCCAAATTTAAAATTATCCAAATTAAATAAAAATTTTGATCAAAGTCAACTTTGGTCAAAACTTGGTCAAATCAATCAAATTAAATCATGACTTATTGGACCAAAGGTCCATATCCATAATTTGACCCAAAATTAGCATTCAAACCCAACAAATTTTCTTGAAATCCATAAGTACTTTATAAAAACTACATATTTAATGGGCCACACTTATGGATTTTATAGGGTTTAAATGTCCTATTTAACTTTATTAGGGTTCACTTAAATTAAAAAAATCCTAATTTACTTAACATAGAAATATATGCAAATTTTCTTATACAAGGAAGCAAGCCAAAATAAAATACTAATTACGGTAAAACATGGCAAGTTGTGTATCCAAGATTTAAGACACAAATCACCATATCAATAATTTATTTGAGAAACTCTCGGCTATTTAAAAACGAGCACAGTAACATCTACTGGATTGCATCATAGTTTGACAACTTAATCATTAACAGTGGAGAAAAGGCCGAACCATTTCCCGAAGCCAGAAAACAAGTAGCTTGTGGGTCCCCCGTAAATCATCACTTGACTTACCAATTAGTGAACATAGATTGAAACCGTGTGAAGACTTACGTAATCAAAAGCATTGACGTAATCAAAAGCATTGAGTTGTTTGACCGAAGGCCAAAAGCATCATAGTTCTGACCATGAATCCCCCCCCCCCCTTTTTATGAGTCAGAGGCCGAAAACAAAAGGCATGCAATTATAAAGCCATCAGCAACCAAGGCTTGCAAATTACTAAATTAGCCGTGCAAATTTACTGTGACTGAATTTACACAGCAAATTACCAAGACTTGCAATTTTCAGCCATGTAAAATTACTATAAATTACTAAATCCAAATTATTTCCTAATGATCAACCATATGGACTCTGATATCACTTGTTAGGGTGGTTATTTAAATTAACCTTTGGTGAACGCCATTACCTATTAAACCCAAAATCTATATGGCGATTATTAAGAAATAAATTAACAAGGAAAAATTGCGGAAACATACCTTGATTCATGTTGATGAACTGGTGCTTGAATCCCTAGAGATTTTGAGGTGACCTTCCAGGTTAACACGTATTTACCAAACCTAGAGAGAGCCCTTTAGTATCTCTCTGGTATCTTTCCTGACGATAGGATATCAGGAAAAAACTATATTTGTGGCACTAGAGAATACGACAAAATAAGAATACGTGTGACCTGGAAATCATGACCCTATTTATAGGTAACATTCCTGTTACCTTTTGGAACCCTATTTCAACCCATCATAGAAATAGGAGCCCTTAAATCTCTACACATTAAAGACCCACACCCTATTAGATACATTAAACCCAAACTATATTTGATCACTTTAATTGGGTTTAACCTTAATTGACAGTTTGCAACACATAATTATTCATATATAAGTCCAATGTTGGATTAAGGATCCAACATAGTAAGTATTAATGTTTGACACCAACAGGCATATGTCGGATAGTGCTTACTTAGGCAAAGGAAACTTCCAAATGAAAGCCAAAATCTCGTGCAACCAAAGTAATAATACTATTCTGCCACATATTGGGGAATTCTAGTTTAAGCATTGTTCCACTTACGTATATCCATATCCTTAATGCATATGCATCTCGTAAGGACCTTTCTTTTAGTGATCAGCTTCATATGAAGGGGTAGTCATGGACCTCAAATCCCAATTTTTGCCTTAAAAGCTCCAACATTTGACAAGTTTGACTAGCTCTAACATTTGATTTTGTTATCCACAGTCCCTGATGTGTGACGGAGAGGATTATCACAATGTGGCTTCATCAAGTAGAGACACAAAATTAGCATGACAGCTTTATGATATTAGGAAGGTTTGCTTCTGCTTCCCAGAAAAAACAAGTGTATAACTAAAAGTTTGTCAACCGGCAGAAGTCTCCCTGTACTGTAGTAGAGATCTACAAAGAAAGATGAACTCCATTTTTCTTGCATTAGTAGATAGTAAAATCATCTTTAACAGAGTTGATAACTTTAGAGTTACCTAACTTCGCTTGATCTAGTTTTTTGTGATCAATTGTATCTCAGAAGCATAGAATCTCAATTTACATAAGGACATCAATCAATCGTGTACGAGCAAAGCTATTTTATGATATTGTTTGTAGTCTTCACAGAAAGGTAAGGTGACGCTCTATGCAGTATACTAATCACAAACATCATGCTCCAAAATCTTTATTAATCACAAGAGCATTACAATTTTGGTAATAATTGGTAATCCTGCATTACAATATCTACAAGTAGATTTTGCTATCTTCCATGTACAATCTATGCATCTCAAGAGAAAAAAGGGTGTGAAGGCTTGTTAAATGGTGATGCTTCACCGACTTTTTGTTAGTCAGTGAGCATGAGATGCCATCATCTTCTGAAGGGACTTTAAGGTCTTTCGGAGATTTAAGAATCCCATGAACCAGAACTCAAATTTGTCCTGTGTAACTACTTCCATATACTTCTGTGATGGTTTTTCAAAATTCTGACTTGCACTTGCTCTCTTTATCTTTCTCAACGGGATTGAAACCTGCAAAGCACATTCAAAAAGTCTTCTTAGTAACTTTACTGAAGATTATCCCACATATGTTGAGATCATCATAAACAGACTGCAAGAAGTACCTTATAATAGATTCTGAGTTGCTTTCCTGTTGGAGAAGGAATTTTGATTGATCTTTCACTGCAGAAGGCAACTTTATTCGTAGAAATGAAAAGTAGACCTGCAATTGGACCTGATGTTGTTGACAAATAGCATTGAGAGGCCTTCAACAATTTTTCACTATCCGTGACGCTGAAAAGCTGCTTGAACACCTTCTCCACACCACCTACTTGAAGAATTCTTGCCCCCAAGCTCAACTTCCCCTTGACTGTTTCTGTTAACTTTGGTGCCAATCTAACTGCAAAGTTTTAAGAAAATGTTGAGGTAATTGCAGAATAATATGAATCAAAATATTCATGCACAATCCCAATAAAAAGCTGTAAATAGAAAAATCAAGCCCTGAATGTGAAGTAATCCCTCCAGGATTTCAGTATGGCACTAAGTCAATTAAATATGTATCCTTACCATGCTCTCGGATGCCTTTTGCAAAATTGTCCATTTTGATGCCGAATCTGTATTTCCTACTGATCAATGATTCCACTCCACCTACATATATATATATATATATATCCAATAATATTAGTTGATAAGTATATTCTTCGTGATGTATATTGATAGGATCTGCTATGGTTCCTTGATCAGAAAGAACAGAATATGTCTTACCTTTTTCAACTTTGGGATATTCATCTGAATGACCATTCTGCAATATTCTTTTTCTTGATTTACCAAGTAAATATGCTGCTGAGCTTCTTGAAATTTGGATCACTTGACTAGAGACTTGATTCTTCATGGTTTTACCTAGTATTGCACTCTGCAACTGCAATTGCAATGAACTTCCTCTGGAGAGAGTTTTTGCTTGATAGATACCTACATTTTTATTTTGGAACTCTATTTATAGGGCGAAAGGCAGTTGATAGTGGCCTTAGCTCTTACTTGCATGACTCAGCTTTGGACTGCCAGTGGGACACAAAAGATAAGACACAGGCACATGGATGTTTTCAAGGTAACGTCCTCTATCTGCTTTAAAAAAGAGAAAGTTTGGTAATCACATGCTTGGCTTTCCTAATTTCAGCTATTGATGGCTAAGATTTATATAATATTCATGTAGTAGTTGGTAATCGAAACTGCTGACATTTGTACCCGGTACTTGGATATTCTTCTCTCAACTGTAGACAGAAGCAGCAGAATATAACCCGTATATAACCTATACTCTTTTTGAACATGCAGAATCTCGTCATGGTTGAATCAGCACATACTCTTCCATAAACCTTTTAACTTTTCTCTTCACAATGTCATACTATAACAAAATAATTCCTTATGGATCTAAGAATTAAATAAGCATGTTATATTAGTCTTGTTAACTATTTTTAGAATGCAATCTTCTTAGTCACTGGGTAATATAAAAGATGACATATACTTCAATTTCTTGATTTTAAATTTAACGTGCAAACTGTATTCATCATCTGTGTAGTGATAAGTTTGCCATATGCTATTGTCAAAAAATGTAGAACTTTGTCAGAAATTGTATACTTAATCCATATACTAGTTCTAGACTTCTAGTAATGGTGAGACATTTTGATTGAAGGAGCCTAGGCCTTGTTCTTGTTTATTTTAGATTTTGTAAAACCAGATTATAAAAAGTGATTACAAAGAATAATTAGAACCCGAAAAAGTTACTCTTCGGTTGATTATGAATTTTAGGTGTTTTGGTTATTTAAAAATCTATAATTTAAGGACAAAAAAATAAAGGAAACATTAGAAAAGATAATTATCAGAATCTATAATCATCTAATATAATCAGTCGAGAACAAGTCCTAAGTCAAGAAGATGAAGATCAAATTTGCTTAACGGAGTTCAAATTCGCCTAACGCCTTTAAAAATGGAGACATCAAATTATAAGAATTCTGAAATTTTCAAAATCTATTTAAGGGAAAAAAGGCATGCTCTAGACATAGGAGTGCATAAAAAAAAAAGTAATGATGCAACATTGGGTTTTTGTCGATTAAGCATTTTTTATATCCGGTCTACTAACTAAACAAATCTGAGTGCTTTGTTAGCTTTTTGAACGTTCCATTTTAACGAATTTTCTTAGCATTGACTTTTTCTGCTGATGTGTTATTGTAACTTTCTCAGCTGGCAAAGTTGCTTTCTGATGCAATCGACCAGGACACCATAACTATGGGTTTACCATAACTGCCAAAATTAGATAATATTCGTAGTAGGGGTGGGCATATGGGTCGGGTAGTCACCCCTAACATAATTTGACTGATCTAACCTTAATATATAGGATCAACCTTTTTGCGACCCTAATCTGCTCCTAATGCCTTCGAGTATCCGTTACTCGGGTATCTGAAAAAAAAAAAAGGAGCGGGTCATAGGGTACCCGCCCCTAAAAATAAAAACATTTTTCAATAAAAAAATTGCTTTCCACTATAAATTAACATGTTTTCCAATAAAAAAACCTGCTTTCCAATTAATAGTGGCAGAGATATTGTAATCAAAATCTATACATCACCATTCTCACATATTTCATCCAACAATCAAACCGATCTGATAAATTCAGTACATATTAGAACTACAATATCTAATAGACAAAACGAAATTTTATGATAATTTTGAGTACACCACCATTCTCACACATTTCATCCTTCTACAACATAACAAATACAAGGATAATAAGTATTTGGCAATTTTTCCAACTTCCTTAAGAATGTTATGGTACAAGACTGCATCCCAAATGAATCGATTATGGAATCAAGTCCGGAAAAGAATTGAACAGAGCTAATTATTTTTGGAGAAAGTATAACCAAAATAAGTTTGAAAATCTTTCCCAACTTCCTTACATCTTTGGAATAGACCTTATGGCATTAAAGGTAACGAAAAAGAAAAATAAATTTTTTGCACTAAATAAAAGAGACAAATTTAAGAGACGTAATTGCAATAAAATAAATCAAATAAATAAATAAATGAAAGACACAAATTTTTTAATTATCTAGCTAACAAAATATTGGAGCTCCAAATACAAATCTTTGATTGAATTGATGAAAAATTTGCAGAAAAGATTGATAGAGGTAGAATAAAAATGAAAAAGATGAAAGGGATGAACAATTTTTATGATAGAGTTTCACAAATTTTTCTTCATTTTGTTCATTTGGTTCAGGCTTCACCGAGAATATTCGCTTTCTTCAGACAAGATGAGGAGAAATGGATCATATGGGATTAGAATATGGTACTGGGACTTTAAGCCACTTCACTTACACTTAGGATTAAAAATTATAAAATTTATAAAATGACCCCTAATTTTTTAATATTTATATAATATACCCTGTGGGTCGGGTACCCGCAGGCTTTTATTTTTCTGATCTATATCTGTATCCATTTTTTGTGGGTACCCGACCCTCATTTGCCTCGCTAAGAAAAATTAGATCGAATATCTTATTTTTCGGATCGGATTGGATCAGGTTCATCAGGATTTCGGATCAACGGGTTTTTTTGCCCACCCCTAATTAGCAGTGAAGCTATCACTAAGTTGGGCCATCTTTGTACTAAGTGGATTTCAAAGTACTATGATCACACTTTTTTGGTATAATTTCAAAAACTTCCCTTGAGTTTTTTTATCGATATCACTTAATACCATTGAACTTTGAAAAATGTCACAAGCCTCCCTACTTGTAACCTTGTGTAACTTTCTAATCCTATTTCAAAATATATTGTTAAGATACTCATTTTGCTAGACAAGATAATTTCTTTCCACTATTGCCCTTTTGTTGTCTTACCATTTTATAACATTACAAGTATATTACTCAAAGGTTAAAAACATTAAAAAAAAAAAGACATGAACATATAAGTCCAAGAAGACAAAATATAGCAACAATATCATGAGAAACATGTATTTTTAAGGTACCAAAATCCAAAAAAAAAGGTACCAAAAGACAACTAAAAGTTTATTTTAGATGTCAAAAAAATTCTATAGCTTGTCCTTTTAGTGCCCTAAAGGACATACAATACAAAATTTGCCTTGTTATTGTTTTGCAAAAAGAGTTAATTTCTGCTAAGAACATCTTATAGTTCAAGGGGTGGATGGTGATTTTAAAACTTTAATATCAGGCCTCCTTTATTTTTTGATCTGCTATATGCCTTAGGGCACCAAATAAAAAAAATTAATAATGCAAAGTGCGTACTGGGTAAATTTAAGGAATTTTACAAAATTTTTAGAATCTTCAAACTTTTTTGGTCCAACTGAATTGGCTTGAAAATAACAAAACGACAAAGTGCTTAAAATTAAACTTTAAAACTTCTTTGAGACGTTTTAAAGGTGCAAAAATTTATTTTCTTTATTTGTAAAGTATGTCGGGTGAGTTTTATGTGTTTCACAAATTATTTAGAATTTTTGTGTGTTTAATATTTTGTATCCAATTTATGACAAAAAAATCATTAAAGGGTCTCTCAACCCATTAAAGACTTTTAATTACCCATTAATGAACCAAATTTGTTAAGTTTTCAATTGTTGAGGAGTTACATTGGTTGGCATAACAATTAAGGGATCACAACTAAAGTGCAATTTTGAAATGTGACACTCTCTTCATCCCCAAAATGAGTGTTTTAATATTATGCTTTAGAAAGGGGTGACAAAGTTACAAAAAAACTTAGGAAGGCCAGTGATATGTTTTTGAAGTTCAGAGATGTCAATGATATTGTCAATAACTTCATGGGAGGTTTCTGAAATTGTTCCTATTTTTTGTAAAGGTCAATGATTCTTGTTTATTATTGATAAATTAAAGCATACTAATGTAATTACAATATGGCTAATGATATTGACACTCCACATTCTTTTCCAAGCATAATGAGAGAGATGGAATCACATTTAAATTGACAATATACAGTGTAATTTTCTGAAATATCTCACCTGGCAACTATGCTTTGCAAATTTTTCAGACATGTTAGACCTTAAATGATATATCATCTAACCTTGACAACACCATGCATGGCTACTTTTCGAAAACACAAATAAAACAAGACCTCCACATGCAAGTCACAAAAGCTCATAAAAAATGGTTAAGGTGTAAAGCTATGAATTATAGGTCGGCTATTCAGATATAAAGATCAAAATGTTGATTGCTATCCATTTCACTACGTAACGTTGATTTCCAAATGGCCACTTCAACTTTAATTTATCATACATACAAACCAAAGAAACTGAAGCCAACCATCTTGAATATTCTATTACTGGTTCATAGTTGACATGTGACCATTCTATGGTCCATAAAATGCTTTAACTTTTTCTAAGGAAAAAGTTAATTTACCACATCGGTTCCACATCATGTGTTCAACAAATTAGTTTCCAAAAAGGATTGCCAGCAACAGAACTTTATATGGATACGGGGCAGGAGCGGTCCTCAGAAGGACCGCTCCTGAACTGTCCCCTCACAGAAAGAAAGGTAAGGCCAGAAATAAACCACGTCAAAAGGCTTCAGTTTGGCCCAAAACGACGTCGTTTTATTAAGTGAGACAATAAAAAAAATGGTTATGCTCTGCTGACCGTAACGGCAAGAAACGGAACGTTATGACCACTAGTAAGCAAAGTCCCGCCCAAACCAAAATGAAAAGCGGCACTTAGACTCCCACCCAAACCAGACGAAGCAGTTGCATGCGAAAAGCCACGAAGGGAGAAATAAGAGGGGAAAATACGAGATTGGCAACACTCTCCGGCGTGACATTGCGAAAAGCTGTGGAAGTGCAACATTGGATACTGAAAAAATAGCAAGGAGAAGCAAGAAGCGGTGGAGTGGTGGACAAATTTCTGGTGATTCGGATTTGTTATAAGAAGAAGAAAGGTGAACCCAAGGTTGAAGAGCGGAAGATCGTAGGCGCGGGAGTAGTGAATGACCGAAAACCAGTCAGGTATTCAAATTTTTTTGAGGCCTACGATGATGCAGTAACATGTGTGATTTGACATGCTTGTTGAAGGACCTTACTTGTGGATGTTGTTGGCGTACAGTAGGATGATCGCTTAGAGGGATATCACGTGAGCACAATTTTGTGTATAGTAATGAGTAAGTGCAGCATGATAGGAGTATTATAAGTTAGTTTTTGAGCATGACAAGTGAGAGTGGGAAAGAAGGGGGAAATCGTGCGGCACAACTGCTTGAGAAAATGTGTGCATGGGTTCGATAGTTAGTATTGAAAAAATGGATGCAGATTATAATTGAAAAAATGTTATCATGAAATTGGGATGGCGTTTTTGGGTCTTGAATGGTGTAAGTTTATTGTATTAGTTCGTGTGCACGAACACAGTGTTGGATAATTGTTACATGTTGTGGTTGAACAGGTACATAGAAATAATAGAGTTCAAATGTTTTGTACTGAGTTGTGCGTCTCATACTTGCTAATGAAAATGTTATTTTGAAATTGGGATGGCGTTTTTGGGTCTTGAATAGTGTAAGTTTATTGTATTAGTTCGTGTGCACGAACACAGTGTTGGATAATTGTTACATGTTGTGGTTGAACAGGTACATAGAAATAATAGAGTTCAAATGTTTTGTACTGAGTTGTGCGTCTCATAGTTGCTAATGAAAATGTTATTTTGAAATTGGGATGGCGTTTTTGGGTCTTGAATAGTGTAAGTTTATTGTATTAGTTCGTGTGCACGAACACAGTGTTGGATAATTGTTACATGTTGTGGTTGAACAGGTACATAGAAATAATAGAGTTCAAATGTTTTGTACTGAGTTGTGCGTCTCATACTTGCTAATGAAAATGTTATTTTGAAATTGAGATGTCGTATTTGTGTCTTGATTGGTGTAAGTTTATTGTATTAGGGCATGTGCATTAACACAGTGTTGGATAATTGTTACATGTTGTGGTTTAACAGGTACAGAGAAATAACAGAGTTTTAATGTTTTGTACTCAGTTGTGCTTCTCATATTTTCTTTTACATTGATGTTACAGGTTATTGGTTTACTTGCATAAAGAGAGACAAGTTTCTAGGTTGGAAGTGAATGAGTGCGAGAGTAGGTTATAAGTTGGCAATATGAGACAGACGGAATAACAAATCATGAGGTTTAGCATAGTTAGTGTGGAATAACGGTTAAGAATCTTACTAGTTATTGTAGGTGCACATCATGTTGGATAGTCATTACACGCAGTCATTTAATAGTGACACTAGGAGAAGTGCACTGTAAAATTGGATGAACAATGACGTAAAATTGTTTAACGGGTTTGTTGCTTCATTCATATTGTTGAAGAGGGTGATAAATAAAGGAGAATGTGATTGAATTGAACTTGATAGGCAGGGGAATAGATTATGAAATGACTAAATGAGGGATAATTAACCAGAAAATTTGGTATTGAGACAAACAAATTGTGAAAAGGAAGATTACTTGTACAATAATTGTTGTGGTTGGACATCATCTTTGATAGTTGTTACACGTAATAGATCAGAAGTTACAATAATAGAACTGGTCTATAGAATTTCAAGAAGATACTATAAATTTGGATGGCCCCTTATTCTACTGCATTGGTATTGTACAGTAGCATAATAAATAGAAGAAGAAATTGATGGATGAAGTACAATCTGATAGGTAGAACAACAGATTATGTAGATTAGTGGCAGTTGGAATAAATAACAAACTGTGAAGAATGAGTTACTGAGTGTGAGAAAAAATGTTACAGGTTGTACTATAACTAGCGTGACTAATATTTGATGCTCATATATTATGTTTAGCAGTACTTCATGATATGTTCTGACTGTGGTTGGAAAAAAAATTTTGGAACTGAAGTGCAATATGTTTGTTAAAAACATTAGTTTACAATGGCAAGAACGCGAGCAGGAAGCACACTTCAGGAAGCAGACAGAGAAGAACTCGCCGAAACAAGTGGTGGTACAGAACACGGTGCAGCACCCACTTCATCGAATAGGTAAGTGGCCAGTGCTTGCGTAAGGTCTTGGCCGGTTAGACTTGGCATCATTATTCAGCATTACAATGTTGACTGTTCAGGGGAAGGATGAGAAGGAAAAGAAGTAGTAAAAGGAATGATCGTTTAGGTGGGGAGGAAGAACTGATTACAGCGGGAACAAGCGAGGTCGCAGAACCAGTCCCACCATTGAATCCATGGATGAAGTTCAGGTAAGATTATTGAATATGAGGGAAAAATAATGGTACTAAATAGCACATATAACTTTGGAGTTTTGAATGTGGACAGGAAAGAGTATCAACACACGGTTTCGGCGAAGGGTGTTAAGCTGACTGAGGTATGCTGTCCTAGCAAAATAAACTGAAGAATCATTGAACCGATGGGGTGCCTAAGGGAAAAATAGTGAAACGAGCAATTATTTTGTGTTTAGTCTAACGTGTTTTTTGATTTTATTTATTCAATGCAGTACAATGACATTGTCCGGGCAGCATATAATAAGTTGAGTGAGGAAGAAATGAGGAAGCGAAAGGAGGAATATTTGAAAGAGAAAGAAGAGTATGAGAAAGAAATGGAACGTCTAGGAAAGCCGATATTGCGAAAAACACGGGTTCAAATCAAGGTAAATACACGGCATGATTCATCAAACATTTAATGAAACTTATATTAGTCTAATGCATATATCTAAAAAATGGTGTAGAATCAGAAGTACACTATCCGATGCTCGCCAAAGCAGATGTCAAGTTTAGTTTCACGAATCGATGAAACTAAGAAGCAGCAGATTAGAGACATAGGATTTGGAGGGCTGCTAGACATACAGTGTCACTGGATTCCTAGTGGCATAGCTACCTGGCTTGTTGACAACTTTAATCCGACATTGAGCAGTTTAAATGTTGGTGGAGATGGTGTGCTACCTTTAACGTCAAAGGATATCAATTTAATCCTGGGGATCCCGAACGAAGGTCCCATTCCAGTTGAAGACACCGATACAACCGAGGTTGGGGGAAGTGGACCAAGTCGTAGGACATACAAATGGAATGAGCTCCCAAATGAGTTGGTAGCCATGAATGCAGGGGAAGAATTCTTAAGACTATTCGTGGCATTTTGTTGTGGATGTCTACTGGCTCCAACCACTAGAGCCGAGCACAAAATAAAGGTTTGGAACTGTACGCAATTGGTTGATAGGGTAGCCAGATTGAACTGGGCTGAGTATGTGAGGATCGTACTATGCAATAAGGTGCTAGAGGTGCAAAAGAAAAGTGAAAAGCAGCACCAATACGTTGGCGGTTGTATCTTCGTTCTGCTGGTAAGATTAGATAGTTGTAGTCATGACGAAAATATGCTCTAATTGTTACACAGTGCACCAGAGAGTCAATTAGTTTTGCGAGCCTTCATAACTACTGTCTGTATTTCCACATTTTATCAAATTCAGTGCGATGGATTGATTAGATTATGCTCAAATGAATGCGTCTACGATGATGTTTTAACAGTGTGGTCAAGTTTATCTACAGTTGAATTAATTACTGTATTGTATTGCAGATTCATTATCTTGATCGGGTACAAATACTGAAGCATAAAGTGTCGAGGACTACTCCGCGAGCTAAGGCATGGACAGATGCTCTGATCTCTGAAAGGGATGCACTTGAGATTAAAAATCTTGGAGCTTATGGAAAAGGAAAACTGGTAAAATGTTATATATTATTGATCTCATTTCATATAAAAGGTAGTGGTCTATGTATTGCGTGGCTTTTCTATTGAAATGGTTGGTTTAATTTGTTGTTAAAGATTGGACAACATGATCCGGAAGATAATGAATATGATGGGCAGAGTACTGAACTACCCCCTGATTTGGTAGGAATGCTGATGAACAGCGGGCACGCCGATATCGGTGTAAGTGGGTCTGTTCCATGATTTAATGAAATTTGTTGTTTGATTAGACGTAATTACTGCATATTGTAAGCAACGTTATTGGTTATTGATAGGCCTATCAACTTCATTCATGTTGTAGTATTGGGAAGATATGTGATACCAATCCCAATATTACATCCCTCTCGAGAGAGTTATTAAAAATTAAGTCACATGAATGGAAATACAGAAATATAGTGATCTCTTGGCCAATCATGTTATAAATGTATGAAGTTTCAATGATCCCGGGTGATCATTTTATTTTTTAGTATATAAGTTACAGTTATAGAACCTATGGCCGCAATTCAAATGTTAAATTAAGAACCTTTGCGTAAATGTACTATTGTATATGCCTGTATTGTATGAAATTGTTGAGAGCATGTGGCTCATTTATGGATTGATAATTTCATCATCTAACTGCAGGCTGAGCTAAATGAGCTGTATAACATTGCTGTTAGTAGCCAACGAAGGATATTGAAGATTGCAGAAATCCTCTCCTCTCAGCCGAGAGCAAAAGCTTCCACTTCTGGGACTGAAGCATTGGACAAAGGAAAAAAACCTGTACAGGAGGACTATACAATGCACAAGAGTCCTGATAACGAAGAAGAGCCGGAATTTCAATCTGCCGAAGAAGGGGCAGACGACGAGGATGATGATGCTGAAGAAATTGATGCGGAAGGGTCTGATGAAGACGAGCATAATGCAGCGCAGGCCGAGAAAGACGATGCCAATACGAGGACAAATATTGAAGGTATCCAAGATCCAGAGCTGAATGAAGATGTAATGGACATGGAGAATCCAATTCCTACCTCTTCAGTCGTACCCGATAACAGCAGTCGCGGATTGGAACAAGGAACCACCATGACAACAACTGCGCAAGGAAGCATTATACAGCTTCAAGAGCAAGAGCAGGAGCAATACAGGTCAAACGTCATAGAACCTGCCGAAGAGGGTCAATGTACGGTGCAACCACCTTTGCACGCCAGTGCATCGACGTCACATCTGCTTGAGCAAGAAATGCCACGAAAGTTGCGATCATATGGTCGAAAGCGGAAAGGTTGGTATACTGTTATTATTCATAAGGTTGTAATTCATGTACTATGACTGTAACATCTATTATCATATACGGTAACTTTGTTTATACCATCATGATGCTACGTACACGGGTCTGAACTCTGGCTTGTCATCATCGAAAACTTGTTAAGCATACTGTCATACCCTGTCCGATATGAAACACATATGAAGTTGATGTAACAAACGTAATT
>NC_040045.1:14216782-14278651 GCF_003713205.1 Coffea eugenioides
ACAGTTGTAACTCACCTTAAACTAACTAAACTGTGTAGGAAGAGATATTAAAATCAAATGCACTAGTAACTCTTCAGAGAGTTTCAACTTAAGTGCATTTAATTTTGAAACAAGATGAGACATCTCCATGATGTACTCTCTGATATTGCCTTTACCACTATATTTCATTGAAACTAGGCGTATCAAGAGCGTACTAACTTCAGCCTTTTCGTTCTTGACAAACCTTTTTTCAATATCCTGAAGGAACTCTTTAGCAGTTACAGTCGTTTCTAACATTGTTCCCCTGAATACTTCTGGAACGGCCTTTTTAATGATCATTAGACACAAGCGATTTGATCTCTCCCACCTTTCCTTATCCCTCTTTTCATCAGAGGTACTCTGATCTGTAAGAGGTGGGGGAGAATCATCCCTTAACGCAAGGTCAAGATCCATTACTCCAAGTACTATCAAGAAATTTTCTTTCCAGGACTTGAAGTTTGTGCCATTCAACATAGGAATATTATTGATGTTGGTAGTAATACTTGTAAGATCATTTGCAACTGAACAGAAAATATAAAATAATTAAAACTATGCTCACATAAACCAAAATAATAATAAATTTAAATAATGGTAACCCCATCTCAAGATACCGATGTTCCATTAATATTTTATCTTTGGACAAAATATTAACTTTTAAGTGATATCTTGGCGCAGTAATAAACACTAACAATAATAACATGTCAAAAATAAATTTTCCTTTGGACCAATTTATAATTCACATGTAAAAGCCGAATAATTATCACATGTTTATTACCACAAGTGCACATGTAATTTCATTAAATATTGACCTTTATTTGGGCCGATCAATATTCATAAAATTACTAGTACCCAACTAATTATATTTTAAAATAAATTCATTTCCATAATAGAGGTCATTTTGGTGGCATATTATTTCATTTAATTTATTCCAAAATATATATAATCATACCAATATCCAAATTTAAAATTATCCAAATTAAATAAAAATTTTGATCAAAGTCAACTTTGGTCAAAACTTGGTCAAATCAATCAAATTAAATCATGACTTATTGGACCAAAGGTCCATATCCATAATTTGACCCAAAATTAGCATTCAAACCCAACAAATTTTCTTGAAATCCATAAGTACTTTATAAAAACTACATATTTAATGGGCCACACTTATGGATTTTATAGGGTTTAAATGTCCTATTTAACTTTATTAGGGTTCACTTAAATTAAAAAAATCCTAATTTACTTAACATAGAAATATATGCAAATTTTCTTATACAAGGAAGCAAGCCAAAATAAAATACTAATTACGGTAAAACATGGCAAGTTGTGTATCCAAGATTTAAGACACAAATCACCATATCAATAATTTATTTGAGAAACTCTCGGCTATTTAAAAACGAGCACAGTAACATCTACTGGATTGCATCATAGTTTGACAACTTAATCATTAACAGTGGAGAAAAGGCCGAACCATTTCCCGAAGCCAGAAAACAAGTAGCTTGTGGGTCCCCCGTAAATCATCACTTGACTTACCAATTAGTGAACATAGATTGAAACCGTGTGAAGACTTACGTAATCAAAAGCATTGACGTAATCAAAAGCATTGAGTTGTTTGACCGAAGGCCAAAAGCATCATAGTTCTGACCATGAATCCCCCCCCCCCCTTTTTATGAGTCAGAGGCCGAAAACAAAAGGCATGCAATTATAAAGCCATCAGCAACCAAGGCTTGCAAATTACTAAATTAGCCGTGCAAATTTACTGTGACTGAATTTACACAGCAAATTACCAAGACTTGCAATTTTCAGCCATGTAAAATTACTATAAATTACTAAATCCAAATTATTTCCTAATGATCAACCATATGGACTCTGATATCACTTGTTAGGGTGGTTATTTAAATTAACCTTTGGTGAACGCCATCACCTATTAAACCCAAAATCTATATGGCGATTATTAAGAAATAAATTAACAAGGAAAAATTGCGGAAACATACCTTGATTCATGTTGATGAACTGGTGCTTGAATCCCTAGAGATTTTGAGGTGACCTTCCAGGTTAACACGTATTTACCAAACCTAGAGAGAGCCCTTTAGTATCTCTCTGGTATCTTTCCTGACGATAGGATATCAGGAAAAAACTATATTTGTGGCACTAGAGAATACGACAAAATAAGAATACATGTGACCTGGAAATCATGACCCTATTTATAGGTAACATTCCTGTTACCTTTTGGAACCCTATTTCAACCCATCATAGAAATAGGAGCCCTTAAATCTCTACACATTAAAGACCCACACCCTATTAGATACATTAAACCCAAACTATATTTGATCACTTTAATTGGGTTTAACCTTAATTGACAGTTTGCAACACATAATTATTCATATATAAGTCCAATGTTGGATTAAGGATCCAACATAGTAAGTATTAATGTTTGACACCAACAGGCATATGTCGGATAGTGCTTACTTAGGCAAAGGAAACTTCCAAATGAAAGCCAAAATCTCGTGCAACCAAAGTAATAATACTATTCTGCCACATATTGGGGAATTCTAGTTTAAGCATTGTTCCACTTACGTATATCCATATCCTTAATGCATATGCATCTCGTAAGGACCTTTCTTTTAGTGATCAGCTTCATATGAAGGGGTAGTCATGGACCTCAAATCCCAATTTTTGCCTTAAAAGCTCCAACATTTGACAAGTTTGACTAGCTCTAACATTTGATTTTGTTATCCACAGTCCCTGATGTGTGACGGAGAGGATTATCACAATGTGGCTTCATCAAGTAGAGACACAAAATTAGCATGACAGCTTTATGATATTAGGAAGGTTTGCTTCTGCTTCCCAGAAAAAACAAGTGTATAACTAAAAGTTTGTCAACCGGCAGAAGTCTCCCTGTGCTGTAGTAGAGATCTACAAAGAAAGATGAACTCCATTTTTCTTGCATTAGTAGATAGTAAAATCATCTTTAACAGAGTTGATAACTTTAGAGTTACCTAACTTCGCTTGATCTAGTTTTTTGTGATCAATTGTATCTCAGAAGCATAGAATCTCAATTTACATAAGGACATCAATCAATCGTGTACGAGCAAAGCTATTTTATGATATTGTTTGTAGTCTTCACAGAAAGGTAAGGTGACGCTCTATGCAGTATACTAATCACAAACATCATGCTCCAAAATCTTTATTAATCACAAGAGCATTACAATTTTGGTAATAATTGGTAATCCTGCATTACAATATCTACAAGTAGATTTTGCTATCTTCCATGTACAATCTATGCATCTCAAGAGAAAAAAGGGTGTGAAGGCTTGTTAAATGGTGATGCTTCACCGACTTTTTGTTAGTCAGTGAGCATGAGATGCCATCATCTTCTGAAGGGACTTTAAGGTCTTTCGGAGATTTAAGAATCCCATGAACCAGAACTCAAATTTGTCCTGTGTAACTACTTCCATATACTTCTGTGATGGTTTTTCAAAATTCTGACTTGCACTTGCTCTCTTTATCTTTCTCAACGGGATTGAAACCTGCAAAGCACATTCAAAAAGTCTTCTTAGTAACTTTACTGAAGATTATCCCACATATGTTGAGATCATCATAAACAGACTGCAAGAAGTACCTTATAATAGATTCTGAGTTGCTTTCCTGTTGGAGAAGGAATTTTGATTGATCTTTCACTGCAGAAGGCAACTTTATTCGTAGAAATGAAAAGTAGACCTGCAATTGGACCTGATGTTGTTGACAAATAGCATTGAGAGGCCTTCAACAATTTTTCACTATCCGTGACGCTGAAAAGCTGCTTGAACACCTTCTCCACACCACCTACTTGAAGAATTCTTGCCCCCAAGCTCAACTTCCCCTTGACTGTTTCTGTTAACTTTGGTGCCAATCTAACTGCAAAGTTTTAAGAAAATGTTGAGGTAATTGCAGAATAATATGAATCAAAATATTCATGCACAATCCCAATAAAAAGCTGTAAATAGAAAAATCAAGCCCTGAATGTGAAGTAATCCCTCCAGGATTTCAGTATGGCACTAAGTCAATTAAATATGTATCCTTACCATGCTCTCGGATGCCTTTTGCAAAATTGTCCATTTTGATGCCGAATCTGTATTTCCTACTGATCAATGATTCCACTCCACCTACATATATATATATATATATATCCAATAATATTAGTTGATAAGTATATTCTTCGTGATGTATATTGATAGGATCTGCTATGGTTCCTTGATCAGAAAGAACAGAATATGTCTTACCTTTTTCAACTTTGGGATATTCATCTGAATGACCATTCTGCAATATTCTTTTTCTTGATTTACCAAGTAAATATGCTGCTGAGCTTCTTGAAATTTGGATCACTTGACTAGAGACTTGATTCTTCATGGTTTTACCTAGTATTGCACTCTGCAACTGCAATTGCAATGAACTTCCTCTGGAGAGAGTTTTTGCTTGATAGATACCTACATTTTTATTTTGGAACTCTATTTATAGGGCGAAAGGCAGTTGATAGTGGCCTTAGCTCTTACTTGCATGACTCAGCTTTGGACTGCCAGTGGGACACAAAAGATAAGACACAGGCACATGGATGTTTTCAAGGTAACGTCCTCTATCTGCTTTAAAAAAGAGAAAGTTTGGTAATCACATGCTTGGCTTTCCTAATTTCAGCTATTGATGGCTAAGATTTATATAATATTCATGTAGTAGTTGGTAATCGAAACTGCTGACATTTGTACCCGGTACTTGGATATTCTTCTCTCAACTGTAGACAGAAGCAGCAGAATATAACCCGTATATAACCTATACTCTTTTTGAACATGCAGAATCTCGTCATGGTTGAATCAGCACATACTCTTCCATAAACCTTTTAACTTTTCTCTTCACAATGTCATACTATAACAAAATAATTCCTTATGGATCTAAGAATTAAATAAGCATGTTATATTAGTCTTGTTAACTATTTTTAGAATGCAATCTTCTTAGTCACTGGGTAATATAAAAGATGACATATACTTCAATTTCTTGATTTTAAATTTAACGTGCAAACTGTATTCATCATCTGTGTAGTGATAAGTTTGCCATATGCTATTGTCAAAAAATGTAGAACTTTGTCAGAAATTGTATACTTAATCCATATACTAGTTCTAGACTTCTAGTAATGGTGAGACATTTTGATTGAAGGAGCCTAGGCCTTGTTCTTGTTTATTTTAGATTTTGTAAAACCAGATTATAAAAAGTGATTACAAAGAATAATTAGAACCCGAAAAAGTTACTCTTCGGTTGATTATGAATTTTAGGTGTTTTGGTTATTTAAAAATCTATAATTTAAGGACAAAAAAATAAAGGAAACATTAGAAAAGATAATTATCAGAATCTATAATCATCTAATATAATCAGTCGAGAACAAGTCCTAAGTCAAGAAGATGAAGATCAAATTTGCTTAACGGAGTTCAAATTCGCCTAACGCCTTTAAAAATGGAGACATCAAATTATAAGAATTCTGAAATTTTCAAAATCTATTTAAGGGAAAAAAGGCATGCTCTAGACATAGGAGTGCATAAAAAAAAAAGTAATGATGCAACATTGGGTTTTTGTCGATTAAGCATTTTTTATATCCGGTCTACTAACTAAACAAATCTGAGTGCTTTGTTAGCTTTTTGAACGTTCCATTTTAACGAATTTTCTTAGCATTGACTTTTTCTGCTGATGTGTTATTGTAACTTTCTCAGCTGGCAAAGTTGCTTTCTGATGCAATCGACCAGGACACCATAACTATGGGTTTACCATAACTGCCAAAATTAGATAATATTCGTAGTAGGGGTGGGCATATGGGTCGGGTAGTCACCCCTAACATAATTTGACTGATCTAACCTTAATATATAGGATCAACCTTTTTGCGACCCTAATCTGCTCCTAATGTCTTCGAGTATCCGTTACTCGGGTATCTGAAAAAAAAAAAAGGAGCGGGTCATAGGGTACCCGCCCCTAAAAATAAAAACATTTTTCAATAAAAAAATTGCTTTCCACTATAAATTAACATGTTTTCCAATAAAAAAACCTGCTTTCCAATTAATAGTGGCAGAGATATTGTAATCAAAATCTATACATCACCATTCTCACATATTTCATCCAACAATCAAACCGATCTGATAAATTCAGTACATATTAGAACTACAATATCTAATAGACAAAACGAAATTTTATGATAATTTTGAGTACACCACCATTCTCACACATTTCATCCTTCTACAACATAACAAATACAAGGATAATAAGTATTTGGCAATTTTTCCAACTTCCTTAAGAATGTTATGGTACAAGACTGCATCCCAAATGAATCGATTATGGAATCAAGTCCGGAAAAGAATTGAACAGAGCTAATTATTTTTGGAGAAAGTATAACCAAAATAAGTTTGAAAATCTTTCCCAACTTCCTTACATCTTTGGAATAGACCTTATGGCATTAAAGGTAACGAAAAAGAAAAATAAATTTTTTGCACTAAATAAAAGAGACAAATTTAAGAGACGTAATTGCAATAAAATAAATCAAATAAATAAATAAATGAAAGACACAAATTTTTTAATTATCTAGCTAACAAAATATTGGAGCTCCAAATACAAATCTTTGATTGAATTGATGAAAAATTTGCAGAAAAGATTGATAGAGGTAGAATAAAAATGAAAAAGATGAAAGGGATGAACAATTTTTATGATAGAGTTTCACAAATTTTTCTTCATTTTGTTCATTTGGTTCAGGCTTCACCGAGAATATTCGCTTTCTTCAGACAAGATGAGGAGAAATGGATCATATGGGATTAGAATATGGTACTGGGACTTTAAGCCACTTCACTTACACTTAGGATTAAAAATTATAAAATTTATAAAATGACCCCTAATTTTTTAATATTTATATAATATACCCTGTGGGTCGGGTACCCGCAGGCTTTTATTTTTCTGATCTATATCTGTATCCATTTTTTGTGGGTACCCGACCCTCATTTGCCTCGCTAAGAAAAATTAGATCGAATATCTTATTTTTCGGATCGGATCGGATCAGGTTCATCAGGATTTCGGATCAACGGGTTTTTTTGCCCACCCCTAATTAGCAGTGAAGCTATCACTAAGTTGGGCCATCTTTGTACTAAGTGGATTTCAAAGTACTATGATCACACTTTTTTGGTATAATTTCAAAAACTTCCCTTGAGTTTTTTATCGATATCACTTAATACCATTGAACTTTGAAAAATGTCACAAGCCTCCCTACTTGTAACCTTGTGTAACTTTCTAATCCTATTTCAAAATATATTGTTAAGATACTCATTTTGCTAGACAAGATAATTTCTTTCCACTATTGCCCTTTTGTTGTCTTACCATTTTATAACATTACAAGTATATTACTCAAAGGTTAAAAACATTAAAAAAAAAAAGACATGAACATATAAGTCCAAGAAGACAAAATATAGCAACAATATCATGAGAAACATGTATTTTTAAGGTACCAAAATCCAAAAAAAAAGGTACCAAAAGACAACTAAAAGTTTATTTTAGATGTCAAAAAAATTCTATAGCTTGTCCTTTTAGTGCCCTAAAGGACATACAATACAAAATTTGCCTTGTTATTGTTTTGCAAAAAGAGTTAATTTCTGCTAAGAACATCTTATAGTTCAAGGGGTGGATGGTGATTTTAAAACTTTAATATCAGGCCTCCTTTATTTTTTGATCTGCTATATGCCTTAGGGCACCAAATAAAAAAAATTAATAATGCAAAGTGCGTACTGGGTAAATTTAAGGAATTTTACAAAATTTTTAGAATCTTCAAACTTTTTTGGTCCAACTGAATTGGCTTGAAAATAACAAAACGACAAAGTGCTTAAAATTAAACTTTAAAACTTCTTTGAGACGTTTTAAAGGTGCAAAAATTTATTTTCTTTATTTGTAAAGTATGTCGGGTGAGTTTTATGTGTTTCACAAATTATTTAGAATTTTTGTGTGTTTAATATTTTGTATCCAATTTATGACAAAAAAATCATTAAAGGGTCTCTCAACCCATTAAAGACTTTTAATTACCCATTAATGAACCAAATTTGTTAAGTTTTCAATTGTTGAGGAGTTACATTGGTTGGCATAACAATTAAGGGATCACAACTAAAGTGCAATTTTGAAATGTGACACTCTCTTCATCCCCAAAATGAGTGTTTTAATATTATGCTTTAGAAAGGGGTGACAAAGTTACAAAAAAACTTAGGAAGGCCAGTGATATGTTTTTGAAGTTCAGAGATGTCAATGATATTGTCAATAACTTCATGGGAGGTTTCTGAAATTGTTCCTATTTTTTGTAAAGGTCAATGATTCTTGTTTATTATTGATAAATTAAAGCATACTAATGTAATTACAGTATGGCTAATGATATTGACACTCCACATTCTTTTCCAAGCATAATGAGAGAGATGGAATCACATTTAAATTGACAATATACAGTGTAATTTTCTGAAATATCTCACCTAGCAACTATGCTTTGCAAATTTTTCAGACATGTTAGACCTTAAATGATATATCATCTAACCTTGACAACACCATGCATGGCTACTTTTCGAAAACACAAATAAAACAAGACCTCCACATGCAAGTCACAAAAGCTCATAAAAAATGGTTAAGGTGTAAAGCTATGAATTATAGGTCGGCTATTCAGATATAAAGATCAAAATGTTGATTGCTATCCATTTCACTACGTAACGTTGATTTCCAAATGGCCACTTCAACTTTAATTTATCATACATACAAACCAAAGAAACTGAAGCCAACCATCTTGAATATTCTATTACTGGTTCATAGTTGACATGTGACCATTCTATGGTCCATAAAATGCTTTAACTTTTTCTAAGGAAAAAGTTAATTTACCACATCGGTTCCACATCATGTGTTCAACAAATTAGTTTCCAAAAAGGATTGCCAGCAACAGAACTTTATATATATCCAATCAAATGAAAAGTAGAAACAAAGAACGATGTTCAAGTTGACCTTTAAAGTTTAAAGGTAACTTGTAGACTCCAAAACAAGATCCACGTAAATCCATGTTCACTTATCCCCTCATCTTAGGCGTACTTTAAAGTTTAAAGGTAACTTCTTTTTTTTTCAAAACTCTCCTACCCTTCTGACCCTGAACTTGGATTTCTTCTTGTTCCTGAATTGACAAAATTATTTGTGATAGTTGTAGTAATTAGATTAGGCTGGATTCTGGTTATAAATTTGCGTGGAGAAGGAAAGAAAAGTTATGGACGAATTGGTAATGAGTTTAAGAACATTCTCACTTCTCATAACTCTATCTTATTACGCCCCAAAATCAAGGGCGTAACAGGCTGCGTATTAGTTTTTAACCCAACATGCAAGGCTTGATACATGAGCATCTACAATTCTAACCATAAAAAATTAATAATAATATGAAATATCCATCAATTATATAATCTATGTTATTACATAATCCAAAATCCATAATATCTGAATTTCAAACTGAATATGAGTCAGTCAGCTCTGGGGACATTTTATAGTTTAAGCCGCTTATATATATATTCTAGCTATGGTTTGGCCCATTATTTCTAAATGCATTTTGATCCAGCAATAGTTCATCTGAATGACTTATTAAATATTTCTTAGTTTTGATGGATAAGGGTTGGAGTAATTTTTATTCTAACTTTCTTTTTTCTTCTTCTTTTCCTCCTCCATTGGCGATGGATTTCTAAATTGTTTGCTGGATGGATTTGGTCTAATTTCACCAAACAAATCAAACACAAGCAATTTAGCCTCCTTCATACTAATAGCACCTGAAGGTTCTCTTTGGTGTCATTTAAGCTGTCCTTTTCAACTTTTTGACTAATTCGTTTGTTCACTTTATGTCATTTGATTATTGTTTTTCAATTTTAGGGAGTTTTTCTAATTTGTTTGCTTACTCTTAATGATGGATTTTAATTGTTTCATGGTGCTATTTCAGTTATATATAAACAAGTTTTGCAATGGTTAATCAACATGATTGATATTCACTTCTTCATAATTATTAAAATGCATTACAGCTATTATGTGGAGGGTACTTTAGGTATTATAAAAAAAATAAGGTAAAATTCTATTTACATTACTTGCACTTTTAGACTCATGTTACTTCTATAAGGAGTATGGATATAAAACGTGGCTACTTAAGGTTTGAGATTCAACAGATATATGTTGGATGATTCTTACTTGGTCAGGCAAATGAAACATCTGCGTGAAAGCCAAAATCTTACTCTTCCAAAGCGATGATTCCAGTTTGCTACTACATCGAGTGATACTACTTTAGGCTTTGTTCTACTAATTAGGCTTCTTCAAGTAATCATCTTCAAACGAAGGTGTAGTCATAGACCTCAATTTGTACTTGAAAAAGGATCTGAGACTGACATGCTTGATTAGCTTTAGCATACTGTTGCTTCATGATGTAATAAAACAAAATTAGAATCACAGCCATATGGTATTACGACACCATGACAGAATTGACATGATTTTGAAGTAAAAAACCATAAATATTGTTTGCTAACTTTACTAATTTATTGTCATCAATTATTCCTAAGAAGCACAGAATCTAGGTGGCAAAGTTTTGCTTCATGCTGGCAGACAAAAGGAGACATTATTGCTTGTTAGGATCTTGATTAATTTTTAGTCACAAATGGAATATATGTGAAATCTTGACCCTGAATTTTTTGTACGAGCAAAACCATTTCATGATATTGCTTATAACGTTTTTGCTTATAATGTTTGCACTAAGGTAAGATGATATACTATGCAGTATCCGCCAAGATTAAACTCAAAAAACTTTAGTTATTGCAAGAGTTGTCCTGCATTACAATATTTATAGAGTGCATTTCCATCATCACAGCTATTTCCATTTGTTGGAGTGAGTTGGTTGTAGTTATCTTTTTTTAAAAAAAAATTAAAATGTACATCAATTAGGGAATAGATAGGGATAAAATAAGTTAGTTACCATTTTGAATATTTATCTTGATTCATTGTACCCAACCTTATTGTAAACCGATAAATAGGGCATATATCATTGTAGTTAAGTGTGTGAATACAAGAAATATTTCCCCCCAAAATTTCTTTTCTTCTTAACATGGTACGAGAGTAGGGATTTTAGAACTTTTGCTCAAATGCCTACTCTGATATAACCTTGATCTCTAAACAAGTGCCTACTTTGATATAACCTTGATCTCTAAACAAGAACCATGGGAGAATCATCCAAAATGGCAAAACATAGTGAAACTGCCTCTATTTTAGAAGACTTTACTGCACGAACGACAAAAGTTTTGGTCAGAAGCCAGAAGATTACACCAAGCAGTGATTCGTCCGTGGCAAATATTGGCATCATGTTCGATGACACCAACCATGCCTTGTAGGCCCAAGTTGTCGAGATGCATATCTCGAGTAGGGACAAATTGTGATATATTAATGATGAAATTTCTCAACCTTCATTGATAGATCCTGCATACCGATATTGATGAACTGAAGACTTGATAGTGAAAGGATGTGTGGTAAAAAACATGGATCCATTCCTGATCAAGAACTTCTGCCATTACCCTAATGCAAAAGTGGTATGGGATGCAGTTGCCACAACAAACTTTAATGGGACTGATACATCCTAGTTATATGATCTGCAGAGGGCTGATTGAGAAGTATTACAATGACCTTCAAGACTTGTAAAGAGATGTTGACTTCCATCGACCAAATCCAATAGAGTATGCTACCGATGTTGTAGGTATAACTCTTTCATGCATAAAGAGTAGGTATACATTTTCCTTGATGGATCAGATAACAGTTGGATAAGATTTGTAGTGACATGATATGATTGAAACCATTTCCAATAGTGAAGAAGGCTATGCCTGTGTCCAGTGAGAAGACAGCAGACAATCGATAATGTTAACAGGGAGAGATAACATAATCGACTCTACTATGGTGCAAGGGAGTGAAAGATGGGCTGATTATGTTGCCTCAAACCAAAGTGCCAATCAAGTAAGACAGTTGTACTCACCGAAGCAAGAAGGGACACACATAAGATATGTGTTTCAAACTGCATGCGTATCCGCATGGTGGAAAGAGCGCAAAGGACAAAATCAACAAACTAATCAATTGAATGCAGCTGATCAAAATGGAAGCTTTCGAAGAATGGTTACAATGACTACTAATTCAGTGGCATTAGCTATAGCTCTTAATACCATGCAAGTGCCTTGTATCCCTTCTGTTGATACCTCAACGGCCTATCAGCATCAAGGTATATGCAGCCTTAATGGACGAGATAGTGACTGGATTGTAAATTCAGGGACTACCAATCATATGACATATGATTTGAATGATTTTTCATCTGTTACTCAGTTGAGATAATCAACGATTTTTAATGCCAATGGTGTTCAATACCTAATTATAGGGGCTAGGACTGTTATTTTATCATCATCTCTTTCTCTACCTGATACCTTATTAATTCCCTCCTTATCAAATAAGATACTATCTGTTAGTCAAACAACAGCCGATCTTAATTGTGTATCGTTGATGTATCCAATCTTTTATATTCTTTAGGATATTCTCACCAATGAGATAATCCGTTATGGTACTAGGAGAGAGGATCTGTACTACATGGTTGATTTCAGTCCAGGTAGAGCAAATCAAATGAGAAGCGTCAATAATACTAAAGAGCGAGAAATCTAGTTATGGCATCAATGACTAGGCCATCCCTCTTTTGATACATGAAGCTCCTCTTTCTGCATTTGTTTTCAAAAATTAATGTTTCCGATAGGAAATGTAAGACTTGTATTTTGGCCAAAAGTCATAGAGTCCCCTATCCTATCAATCTTAATAAGTGTAATACTCCTTTTGTTTTGGCACATTCTGATGTTTGGGGCCTTTTCATCTACTGGTATTCATTGGTTTGTAACCTTTGTAGTTAGTTGTATTCAGATGACTTGGTTGTATCTATTGAAGTATAATAATGAAGTGCTGGATGCTTTTAAATCATTTTATTCAATGATTCATATATAGTTTTCAGCTAAAATCAAAATTCTCCAGTCTGATAATGACAGCGAATATGATAATTGATCGTTACAGGATCTCTTCAATACTAACGATCTCATACATGAAACTTCTTATCCTCAGATCCCACAGTAAAATGGAGTGGTGAGAGGAAAAATCAGTACATATTAGAAGCAGCTTGTGCCCTACTGATTGATACGAATGTTTCACATCAATATTGGCCTGATGTAGTCACCACAGCAATCCACTTTATTGAATAGGTTGCCTTCAAACGCCATTGATTTTCAGATTCTACTGCAGGCCCTCTCTCAACACTACCATTGGTGTTAACGATTCTAGCTCGAGTTTTTGGGTGTGCGGCCTTTGTACATTTGCACAAGAATCAATGTAGTAAATTTGATCCTTGTGCTGTCTGTATCTTCTTGGGATATGTTGTGCACAAGAAAGGTTATCAATGTTATGATCCAACCACCAAAAAGATGTATGAAACAATGGATGTTACTTTCTTGGAATCTGAGACATTCTTTCATCATCAATATCCAATTCTACACTTTAGAGGGAGATACAGGATAGCGAAGAGCAAAATTGGCCTGGTCATCGTGGCTAACTCCTGATAAGGTTGATGCCGATTTGCATGACTCACCAACAACCAACGATTTGTATGACTCACCGATTGCCAATTTGCCAATCGATATACTAATGACCAATAGTGACAACACTGATCCACACATGACTAATGGTAAAAAGACTTCTAGTGCTGATGATGCTCTAGATAGTCATTAGGAAGTTGCTGTCGATATGACTTTAGATGTTGATGCAGCTGATATAACCCCTCCCTCCTTAGTATCTGATCATTCTTCTCCTAAGAATATTCCTAAGTTAAGTAATTCTGCCAACCCTTATCTACTACTGATTTGGATGTAACTGGTAGATATGTGTTGTCTGACAAATCTAACTATAAAAAGCCACCAAATCGGAACTTTCTAGAAGTTCATGTAAAATAGTCCAAATATCTCATTATCAATTATGTGTCAACTTATCGACTATTTGAATCTCTAGAGGCCTTTGTATACAAAGTGTTATCGGCTGATATTCCAAATAGAGTGCATGCTGATTTTATGGATTCAAACTGGACCCAAATTGTAGAAGATGAAATGTCGACATTATGGAAAAATAACACATGGGCCTTAGTTCCACTTCTAGAAGGATTGCAAATAGATTTTCTCAATAAAGTACAAGACTAATGGATCGATTGACTGACATAAAGCTTGCCCATAGCTAAGGGATACACATAGACTTATGGCATCAATTATCAAAAGACCTTCTCACCAGTGACAAAACTTGATACAATTAGAGTTTTACTGTCTTTTGTAATCAATTTAGATTGGCCGTTGCATCAGCTTGATGTGAAGAATGCTTTCTGACATGGTGACCTTGAAGAAGAGATATATATGAATATTCCACTTGGATACTCCACAGTTCCAAAAGCAAATGTTGTCTGCCATTTACAGAAAGCTTTTTATGAATTGAAACAATTACTGCCGTATTTTGTTTGGCTGATTTACCTTGGTTATGAACAAGTACGATTATCTACAAAGTAATGCAAACCATACCTTATTCTTGAAATGTCAGATTAAAAAGGTAATGGCTCTAATAATCTATGTCATTGACATGATTATCATAAGGAATGATGAAATGGAAATTTCTAAGTTGAAAGATCGGTTAGTAGTAGAATTTGAGATGACAAATATAGGAAGTCTCAAATATTTTTGGGAATTGAAGTGATAAAATCGACATAAGGCATCTTCCTATCTCAACTACAGTATGTACTTGACCATTTAGCAGAAATTGGATTGTTGGATTGTAAAGCTACCGACACACCGATTATCTAGAACCACAAACTTGGAGAATACCCAGATCAGAAGCCAACTAATAAAGAAAGATATCAGAGATTAGTACGTAAGCTGATATATCTGACTCATATTCGTCCTGCTATAGCATATGTATGTTGTTAGTGTTGTCATCTGACTCATGCATTCTCCTTTTTTTTTTTGATAATAAAATAGAATAATTTTATTAATCATGTGATCGAATCTGCAACAAGTGCAGAACAAATAAAAGATGGAGGAGAGTTTTTCCATATACAAGAATCTGAAAGATTAACAACATACTTAGCAAGGTTATGAGCAGAAACATTAAACGACCTAGAAATCCATGAAACTTCCCAACACATGAAATCTTGACATAAGACAATGGTATCATCAATCAACAAGCCACATGATGAATCGTCAGATTCCAAACGGTCCAGCATTTTGATGACTTTTTGTGAATCTCCTTCCAAAACGATCTTATTGAAACCCAAAGATTGTAGTAATTGAGTAGCATGTTTGGCCGCATATGATTCAACCACTTCTGGTTCCAATATCCCAGGAATTTTCTTGGAGAGGCCAGCAATAAAACTTCCTTTATCATCTCAGATAATAACACCAACCCCTGATGATTTATCGTCCATAAACACAGCTCCATCAAAGTTTGCCTTAACAAAACCTGCATTGGGTTGTATCCAATGACCTATTGATAACCTTGATTGAAGAGAGGTAGGCGTATTTGGAATTTGCTTCATGGAATTGATTCAGGAATGCTATGGACAGGGAGACCAAGCTAAGAGGATCTCTGTAGGGCCCATCAAAGATTGCTCCATTCCGATTATTCCATAAATTCCAAAGAATAACACCCACCAATTCCATCTCTTTGCTTGATAGTTGCAAAAGCTGGTTGGGAAGCCGGGATGTTATATGATCAGCCAATTGCAGTTGAACCTTCTGGCTTAAGAAACTAAGCGCCCACGATTGCACAGCTACAGGACAAGTTAAGAAGGTATGATCAATATCATCAACTGGAATGAGACATAAAGGGCAAGAGGTATCTAAATGGAGCCCTTTAGTATTGAGTTTTGTGCTGGTTGGCAGTATATCTTTACATGCCCTCCATCAGAAAATTTTAATTTTCTCAGGAAGATTCAAGTGCCAAAGCTGAGACCAAACATTTTGCTTTAGAGTACTACTACTTGATGGCAAATTCTCCCAATTAGAAGATCACTGCTTGATCAAGTGATATGCACTCTTCACAGTAAAATATCCATTCTTTGAAAAGTGCCAGATTAGCTTATCCCTATTATGAATGTCTCCAATTGGAATGCTTTGAATTAATTCAATTTCCTCAGGCCAAAAAATTTCCTGCAATAAGTCAACTCGCCAAGTCTTTCGCTCGTAATCTATTAGGCAATCAACTGTGGAATTCTCCGGCAATGTAGTAGACCGCGACACAATTTTAAAAGTTGATGGTCGTGGAAGCCACCTATCTTTCCAAATTTTGATAGACTGGCCAGAACCAACTCACCATCTGCTTCCTGTTTCTATATACTTCCTGACCTCACATAGTCCGCGTCAAGACCAGGAAGGCCATGATCCTTCTTGAGCTTGGAAGAAATCAGTATTGGGAAAATATTTAGCTTTATATACCCGATGAAGAAGGCTAGATGGTTGTGTAGCAATACGCCACGCTTGCTTAGATAACAATGCAAGATTAAAAGTCTTAAGCTGCCTAAAACCAATTCCTTCATCTTCTTTTCGGCTGCAAAGTTTATCCCAACTAACCCAATGAATTGGTCTAGCCTTATTTCCATCCCCCTTTTGATAACCGTTGTTCATTCCATCCTTGAATTCGTTGCCAAATTCTATCCTTGATAGAAGAGAATACCTCACATTTGGAGCGTCCAATAATGGTGGGAAGACCAAGATATTTTTCATGTGCAACCACTTCTTTAATATTCAAGAACTGAGTGATATCTTGTCGGGTTGAGAAATCTGTGTTACTATTGAAAACCACAGCTGATTTCTCAAGATTGATCTCTTGCCCAGAAGCTTCCTTATATAGTTGCAAGATATCCTGAATATGTCAAGCTTCTTGTAGGGTAGCTTTGCCAAATAATAAAGTATCGTCTGCAAATAATAAATGAGAAAGCTTGGGGCCACTCTGACCTACTTGAACTCCTGACAATTTACCACAAGCCTCTGCTTCTTGTAATAGACAGGAAAAAGCCTCTGCACATATAAGAAATAAATACGGAGAAATTTGATCACCTTGTCTAATGCCCCGCTGTGGTCATAGATAACCAAATTGAACACCGTTTAGCTGAAAAGAATACGAAACAGTAGAGAAACAACTGGAAATAAGATCAACAAAAGATGGGTGAAAACCTAAAGCCAACATCATTCCTTTGAGAGACTCATGCATTCTCCTAATAATCGGCATATGAAAGCTATGTTTTGGATCCTCTGATATTTGAAATGGTCTCCTGAAAAAGACCTTTTATTTTTCAAAGATAACTATATCAATATCGATGGTTACATTGATGCCGATTGGGCTGGGGACCTTATTGATCGGAATATGACATCAAGCTATTTCATCTTTGTCAGTGGCAACTTAGTTATTTGGAGGAATAAAAGACAAAAGGTGATGGCATTGTCTAGTGTAGATGCTGAACTCGAAGGAATGGCTAAGGGTATGTGTGACCTCATGTGGCTCAAGAGGCTGATGATTGATATTGGCTTTGCTCCACAGTCAGAAATGAATCTGTTGTGTGATAATAAAGCAGCTATTGATATGAGTCATAATCCAGTTCAATATGAATGCACTAAACACATTGAAGTAGATCGGCACTTTATCAAGCAAAATCTCGAAGATAAAGTGATACAATTCCCATCGGTGAAGTCTGAAAAACAGTTGGCCGATATATTTACAAGAACTATATAGATCAAGAAGTTCTACAACTCACTTGGCAAGTTAGGCATGCATGATATATGTGCACCAACTTGAGGGGATTGTTGGAGTGAGTTGACTATAGTTATCTTTTTTAATGTAAATTATATATCAATTAGGGATTAGATAGGGATAGAATAAGTTAGTTACCATTTTGAATATTTGTATAGATTCGTTGTACCATACCTTGTTGTAAACCTATAAATAGGCTATATATCATTGTAGTTAAGTGTGTGAAATACAAGAGATATCTCCCCCAAAAATTCTTTTCTTCCTAACACCATTTACAATGTATACATCTCAAGAGAGGGGATCAAGAAGACTTGGTAATTCTTCACTAGCTTTTGTCAGTTAATAAGCTTGAGCCTTGAGATATCATCATTTGCTGAAGGAACTTTAAGGTCTTTTGATGATTTAAGAATCCCATAAACCAGAACTCAAAACTATCCTCTGTAACTACTTCTATATACTTCTGTGATGGTTTTTTCAAATTCTGACTTGTACTTGCTCTCTTTATCTTTCTCAATGGGATTGAAACCTGCAAAGTACATTCAAAAATCTTCTTAGTGACTTTAATGATGATCATCTGACATATATTTGAGATACACATAGAAAGACTAAAACATTTACCTTGTAGTAGATTCTGATTTGCTTTCCAGTTGGAGAAAAAATTTTAATTGATCTTTCACTGCAGAAAGCAACTTTACCAGTAGAAATAAAAAGTAGCCCTGCAATTGGACCGGATGTTGTTGATAAATAGCACTGAGAAGCCTTCAACAATTTCTCACAGTCTGTAACACTGAAAAGCTGCTTGAAGACCTTCTCCACACCACCTACTTGAAGAATTCTTTTCCCCAGGCTCAATTTCCCCTTGACTGTCTCTGTTAACTTTGGAGCCAATCTAACTGCAAAGTTGTAAATGGACAGAAGAGTATGCATAAAGATTCATGCACAGTCTCAATAAAAAGTGAGGAAACAGGAAAAATGAAGCCAGTGAACGTGAAGTAATGCTTCCAGGATTTTGTAAGCCACTGTTTTAATCAAAGATGTATGATGTAACCTTACCATGCTCTCGGATGCTTTTTGCAAAATTGTCCAATTTTACGCTGAATCTATATTTGCTGCTGATCAATAACTCTGGATCACCTAAAAATCCAAGAAAATAAGTTACTCAGTATATTTTTCCTGATATATACAGATAGTATGTGCTAGGGATCCTTAATGAGAAAGAACTGACTATGTAGTTACCTTGTTCAACTTTGGGATATTCATCCGAAAGGCTATTGGGCAATATACTTTTGGTGGATTGACCAAGTAAATATGCAACTGAGCTTCTTGAAATATGGATCACTTGATCAGAAAGATGGTTCTTCATGGTTCTATCTTTATCTAGTACTTCACTGTACACTTCAATGAACTTCTGTAACCAGTCTTGGTGATTGATGCCTACATGTTTCGTTTGGCACTACATTTATATAGGGCCATAGTTAGTCGACATTGGCCTTTAACTTTTATTTGCATGACTCAGCTTTGGATCATCAACAGGATAAAGGTGATGAGACACTGGAATTTTTACAAGATAATGTCCTCAAACTGCTTTAAAAAAGAGAGAGTTTGGTAATCACATGCTTGGCTTTCCCAAATTGAGATATAGATAAATGATTTCTAAATAAAATTCAGGTAGTAGTTGGTAACAGAAACTACCGCTAAAGTAGCCTACGGTTGGATTAGTTCTGCTCTTAAATTGCGGAAAGAAGTAGCGGAACATAATCAATACTCTTTTAAACGTATAAAATTTCTTGGTTTGTCTAAACATCTAAAAGATCTTGTCATGGTTTGAAATATCTTGTACTCTTCAAAATCCTTAACTTTTTTTCTCACAATGTATTTGTTATGATATATTAACTCCTTGTGGATCTAATGCCAAAAAATTGAAAAAACATAGTATTGTTTCACTTCTTATATAAAATATAGTATTTCATCCCATGAGATCTGCAATAATAACTGAAAATACATTGAATATATTACAAATATAACTAATTTGAAAAATTACTAGATTTAACAAATCTAGAAAATAAAAAAGATTATATAAAACATGACATACACTTCAATTTCTAGAATTTGACTTAGTGTGCAAATTATATATATATATATATATATATCATCTTTCTAGGGATAATTTTATCATATCCTATTGTGAAAAAAAATTATTTTGTGGGAAATTGTGTGCATATCTACATACGAATTCTAGTAAACATGAAACGTTTTGTCTGACAGATGCTAAGTCAAGAAAATGAAGGCTAAATTTGCTTAGTGGAGCTCAGATTCACGAAAGTTCCCATATAGCGAAAATGAAGGAACGCCAATGCAGCAGTTCAAATTCATTTTGTAATGGAGACATGAAATTACAAAAAATATGGCACTTACAAAATACATTGAAAGAGGACAAACTCTGGTAATTAGTAGACTAATCCCATTGCATTATCGGCTTTTCAAATGTTCCACTTTAGTGAATTTTCTCAGCATTGACTTTTTGTCCAATATGCGATTGCAACTTTCTGAGTTGGCATAGTTGCTTTCTGATGTAACCGACCATAACTTTCTGGCTATAGCATAATTGCCAAAATTAACTAGCAATGTTAGTTAATTAGTGAAACGTAGTAGGGTAACTAGTTTAAAGAATTGATAATAAAAATGCAATTACAAAAACAAAGTATGAAATTTGATTCCTAAACTATCTTCTACTCAGTGTTGTTAGACCCCGGCTGATCCGACCATCAACTGACATTCTTTTCGAATTGGGTCGTAACACAAAACCGCTTTGATAAAAAACCAATCAAAACTATCAAAAACTGACCAAATCAGTGATCCGGTTCTCAAACTTTTCTCTTGTTTTCTCGAAATATAATTTGAATTAGCTAAATTATACAAATTTTATTTATTAATAAGAATGAGAAAATACCACCCACTTACTGTAAACATCGAAATCACTCGTTTCCTTCAATGATCTCTAAATGAAGAAATTTTCACCCCTATCATCTTATTAATTTATCATCAGTGATTCCAACTTGTATTATAAAGCCATATAATTTCCAATAAAAAGATCTCGAATTGGATATAATTTGTTTTAATTTAATTTTTCAACCAATTTTGGAGAATAGACATATTTTAGACTTGAATTCACATTTTTTATATATTTTTTAGATGTATATTTGATTGCAAGCCTAATATTTTTGTAACATTTGTATGGTTGGCCGAATATAACCAAAAATTTAATTTCAATATTTTTGAAACTTATAAAAATATAAAAAAATTAAGACATCACACTGACGTCAGCATATATTTGAGAACAGTCCAACCGATCCAAGTTTAACTAAGTCACTATCCGGTCTGAGTTTAGTTGAGCCACTATCTTGCCCAGTTGTTTAACTGAGTCACTATCCAGTGAGTTTAATAACATCGCTTCAACTAAGTTGATTTTAAAGAAAAGATCTTTGTAACGGGTACTCATTAGGTACTCGTTATAATATATTTTAGGTATCATATTTTGAGAAATGTAAGATTAATTAGAGAAACTAAATAAGTACAAGGGAGGCCAGATAAGATAAAATAGGGAAAGTATATAAATGAGAGAAAAGGTAATAATTGTTAGTAGTGAATATACATGATAGATTAGATGAATTTTAAATGTGTTAACAAGCATTCAATGAGCACCTGTTAAAAAAATCCTTAAAGAAAATACTATCATAATTTAAGATTAATAATACTCGTTTTCCATCGTATTATCGATAAACTAAGTCATACTAATAATTTTCACAATAAGGTTAATGAAATTGGGTATTACGTGTTCTTCGTTCCTTTACACCATGCATGGCCACTTTTAGACAAAGAAGCCATCACATGTTGGACTTTGTCCGTTCCACAAACAAAATCTCCACATGGTAGTCACAAAGCTCATACGAAATGCTTATCTTAAGGTGTAAAGGTATGAATTGTACGTCAGCTATTCATATACGTAGTAGTGCTTGCTATGCATTCACGATAACACTTTAATCCCCAAATGTCCACTTCAACTTTAAATAATCCCAACCGAAAAAAATTGAATGTGTCGGACAAATTGAAGTGCAAAAAATTCGAATATATTTCTCATATTAATTTACAAGGGGACTATGCCTATATTTATAAGCTTGTACAAGATGAATTTAGACAACTAATATATTTAGAGGTGTTAAAAAATAACTGAAAAAGTGGGTAACTGAGAAAATCAAATTGGTCAAAACCAAAAAATATGGTAACCAACCCATAGTTTTCAAAATGGTTAAATTAAACGAACCTACTTGCAAAAATTAGGGTAGGGTATAGTTTTCAATTTTATATAACCGCGGTTACCCAAACCTACCTACATATGTGTAAGGTTGGTTAAGATAGTAAGTATCCAAATCTCAACCTATAATTTTTGAGTAAATCTTATATACACTGATAGTGCATACACTATCACCGTTGGATCCATGACACATGTGCAAAAATTAAATTTCAAATTCAAATTTTGCATAGTTGTTATTCATTTAATGCTGACAGTATATACACTGTCAGTGTATGAAAGATTAATCCATAATTTTTTAGTCATTTACTAGTAACTTAAATTTCGAAACCCATGCCATTATGCATTTTACTTTTCACAACTTGTATATTTAACCTTATCTTTGATTTACTTTTTCCATTTTCTATATTTGTTGTCACTAATTTCATTAACACTATTATTCTATTTTTTGTCTTTCTTCAAAATTTCTTTTCTTTCTCATAAATTCTATCCATTTCACCACTCTATTTTTTTTTTGTTTTTTATTTTTATAGCTTACATGTTTGGTTGTGAAGCAACCTGTCATCCTTGATAAAAAAAAAATGAATTTAGCTTTCAAAAAGCTAAGGAAATGAAAACAAATGTTTAGATTATTTTATATTTTAATTATCTATTGTGATTTGATTTTCTATTTTGTTGATATTTTTTTGTTGTTGCAGGCTTAAACCCTCTTACTAATTTGGAACACTATTCTATTATTTTGTTGATTAATCTGATTCTGTTTCTCTTTTATTCCTACAAGTACAAGAGGGTTAGCTTATCTTGTATACCCAACCCTATCCTATAGGTTAACCAGTTAGGGTCTGTTTGGTTCATGGGATGATACAGGATTGCATTAATCATCCTGTGTCATCCCATGTTTGGTTGCATTTTATAAATGGGATGACACATCCTACCTAGCCGAATTAATTCCCTATTCATGGAATAAAATAATCTCATGGGGAAGATGGGATTAGTCATTCTGGGATGACTAACAGATAGGATGATAAAATTTTAGACTAATTTTTCCTTACAAAAAATACAAATTTATACTTTTTATAATTATATAATCCCACTCTCACATAATAATATAATATGAATGGAATAATTTGCCCCTCATCCAATCTCCAATCAAACATAGGATAGGATTATTTTCCAACATATTCTATCCAACCAAGAACCAACTAAAGACTAGATAATTTGGATTATTTATCCGGAGATGACTCAACCCAGGATTAATAATCAGAGGATGAATTATCCCATCTCATCCAGTCGGTGAACCAAACAGACCTTTAGTGGTTAACTGATTGAATAGGGTTAGGATATGGAATATAATTTTGTTGAATAGCTACTTGTGGTTAGGTTCAACAAAATTGCAAATGGATCCATCAACACTCCTAAATATATTAAACCTAGATTAATCTATATAAAGTAAATTCCTATTTGACGCTGGTTAAGTAAATACCTAATTGAGACTAATTAACAGAATATATACTAATTGAAACACCAAATCATTTACATTAATAGAAATCAACCATTTTGAATATTCAGTTGCCGTTAGTTGGTATATGTCTAGTCTATAGACCATAAAATGACTTAACTTTTTCTTAAGGAAAAGGGTTTACCACATCGATTCCACATCATATGTTCAACAAATTGGTTTGCAAAAAAGCATTGCGATTATCAAAACTTTTATATATACCCAAAAAAATGAAAAGTAGAAACCATGATCATGATGTACAAATTGGCCTTTTAAAGGTAAATTGTAGGCCCCAAAAACCATCTATATTGTCTGTTCTTTTCTATTCAGTTTCCTTAATCCAGTCATCTTACACGTAGTCTGGTTCTTTCTCTTCGTGGTGTGAAAAAAGTCATCAGGTTATAGGTTGTAGTCATTAAATTAGGCCTGGGTTTTCATCAGAAAATATGATAGGAGAAGCAAACAACAGTTGTGGACGAATATCATCTTTTCCTTGTTTACGTTGAGTTTAAGAAACTATCACATATCTAGTATGTTTTCCCATTTGGAGGGGCCAAATATGAGAGGCTGATTTTATTGTGTTTAGACATAATATTATTTGAAATATTATTTAAAAATAATTATTTTAACACTTTTTGTGATATGATATATGTGAAATATAAAAAGATAGTTGAAAAATATGTTTATGATACAAGTAAAATAATTTTGTATCCAAACACATTAGTGTGTAATGCTAATTATAAAATGTTTCATGTAAGAAACTAATGCCGAATACGATGTCACAAAGATTGTTGAGGACCAAGATAAGCCATATTCCCGGACAATTTTCATATGTTACATTCTATTTATACTGGGTTCATGACCTAAGTTCTAAACTTTTTTGGATTAATTTTTCAAACACTTCTTAATAAATTTTTTTTACTCTATCAAGTATGAATTTATGCCAAATAATCTTTCTTCCAATATTAAATTCTTCTTTTGCTGATTTGACATAGATCTGCGCCTACTAATGTTAAAAAAAATCCTATATTACTAGTATAGGAAGAGTTAATCCAATCTTTTTTAGTTTAGGGAACCCCTCCCACCTTCAACTGTCAGATCCAAGATTTGAATTTTGAACCTGATAGTGGGAGGAACTCTAAGAGCTCTCCTCTAAACCAAAAATAAAAATCTACCAATTTTTAATGAAAAAGATTTTAATTCTAAACTTTAAATTTTGTCTAATATTGGAGTTTCGTTTAAATTGCCAGCAATCAAGATTGCAACTAAGTTAAGCCAAAAAAAAGGGAGAATTGTAATTTTGGTCCCCAATCTATAGTGTATGCCCGGATTGAGTCCCCAATCTATTTCGAAAATCAATTTTGGTCCCTAATCTATTCAATTTTGCGCTAAAAGTGGACAATTGACGGAATTTGTTCAATTTCAACCGGAATCATGTCACGGGCAAGGTTTGTAAAATTGGGATTCCACGTAGGATCGATTTTAGTTTCACAGAATCGGATCGTAAGATTGTAAGATCCCACCAAAAGCTCCTAAATTTACTAAATTAATGAAATTGAAATTCATATACCATTTTGTACATCCTAAAATATGTCAAATAAATAAGTTACTCATAAATATATAGCATTTTTTACTTACTATCTGACAAGTAATAAAAAAGAGAATATAAACCTGTTATATGTCATGATTTCAAGTCTTAAAACCAAATGATTCACAATTTACACAAACAGGAGGGTCCAAATGGACTAGTGATAATTATTAATTAAGAGAGAGTTTCCTTTGCTTGTGTTTGTGAACTTGCTTGGACAATAATTTGTCTCTCATTGCTTCATTTTTCTTTTGCGTCCGCCGCCATTTCATGGCAAATTCTTCTTGATATGCCGCCTACAAGAAAATTTTCCTCACAGACAAAATACATTATTATAAGTATCCAGTTAGAGGAATCAGGAGCCAGCCATGGAAATTTTTTTTTTAATCAACGTTAAAGAAATTGCTAGTGTTTTATGTGCTGTCTGATTTGAGTGCGATTAATAAGAAAAATGTGAAAATTTTACTACATTCTCTAATTTTCTTGGTTTCCTCTCTCTCTCTCGGCCCCTTTTTCGTTTCTTTGTCGAATAGAAAAACATGTAGATTCTGCAACAAATAAAACGAAACAATAAGACACGAAATTGGGTTTAAAGACGGGAACTAATTACATGAAGTATTATCATATAAAGTAAAAAAAAATTTAACCATATTATATTGCTCAATTTCTTTAACAGGAACTTGATAATTATGTCGAAAAGGAAATGCTTGAGAGCGAAAGGTCAAACATTTACAGGGAGGATGGTCAGAACTAATCTGGAGTTCCCTCCAACAACGGATCCTGCTCAAATTTGGGGTTGGGAATGTATTGTCCGCTATTCGTTAAACATGTGACTTTAATTGAAGTGCTGGTGCTTGAACTTCAGTGTGGTGGCAGGCTGGCAGCATGAAAATTGGAGAAGAACGGGTGCTGGAGCTTCAAGCTTTGAAGCTTGAAACGGCCCAAATCCGGCGGCAACGGAGGATTTCGTAGCTTGATATTCTTACCGAAGCAATGGGTGTTGGAGGCTGGAGATTGATGCTTTAAAGCTTGAACCTTGAAGCTCTCGACTGTAACTTGTGGGTTCTTGGTAGAAGACGCAGATTTCGTTTTGTTAGTACTTGGTTTTTGTTGTGGTACAGAACCTAAAAATGGTGTTTGGTGAGGAAAGTATGTACTCAAATGATAATAATACGAATTATACTCAAGCTGAATGAATTCCAGGGACAATTGAACTTTTATTGAACAACTTCAACTTGCTTACAGAAAAAGAAATTGGCGGGAAAAGAAGAAGATGAGAAAGAATGCAGGAAGAACTTAAAGAAAGGATAACAGAAAGGATATTCTCCTTCTGATTACAATTCAGGAATTTTCTCTACAATAACAATTACATGATCGTAATATTTATAGTAATCTATCCTAACTAACTTGCCCACTAGCTAATGACATAGAAATTGCGTGTGAGTGAATCTTCTAGATTCTCCTGTCCACTTGCAGCAAGAAGGACGTGAACCCAGAATGAGCGTGCTTCCTTGCTTGCGCCTTTGCGGTCTCCTGGCGCCTTTTCCCTTTTTGTTATCACGCCTTTATTTACTTCGTGCCCACTTGCTGTCTGAATTCTTCAATCCGCGTCTTCCCTTCTCTCCTCTCTGCTTGATCACGCTTTCCTTTGTTGCCACTTCACGCCTTTACCCCTTTATATCCCTACTTCATTACAATACCTTCCCCTCCACAGCAAACCTTGTCCTCAAGGTTGGAAGGTAGGGAATTGTCTTTCGATCTCCTCAGCATCCTCCCATGTAGCTTCTGCAGGGTCCGTACCCCACCAGTGGACTAGCCACTGAGTGGCAGCTGCATTTTTTTTCTTCACCATTTTCCTATCCAGTATGGCAATAGGCTCCACTCTCCAATGGCCCTTTTCGTTTGTTTCTGGTAAATGGAGGGTGGGGGTGATCTTGTCTCCCACCTTTCTTTTGAGCAACGACACATGGAAGACAGGATGTACCTTTGAAGAGCTTGGCAGTTCCAGTCTATAAGCTACATTTCCTATTCTTTCCTCCACTTTGTAGGGGCCAAAGTACCTTGCTGATAACTTGGTGTTCCCTCTCAGGGCCACAGAGCTTTGTCTGTAGGGTTGCAACCGTAGATACACCCAATCTCCTTTACTAAATTCTCGTTCACTCCTCTTCTCATCAGCATACCTTTTCATTCTCTCCTGAGCCTGCTTCAAATTCTGTTTCAGCATGTTATCCATTTGTTGCCTTTCTCTGAGGTATTCTCCTACTGCAGCTACCCTGGATTGCAGGTAAGGTCCCAGAGCCAATTGGGGAGGGGCTAGTCCATATAGAGCCTCAAAAGGAGTCATCTGGATGGCAGTGTGGTGAGAAGTGTTGTACCACCATTCTGCCAGAGATAACCACTGATTCCACTTTTTTGGTTCCAAATGTGTCAAGCATCTGAGGTACATTTCGAGTACCTGGTTCACCCTCTCAGTCTGGCCATCAGTCTGAGGGTGATAAGCTGTGCTGTAGTTCAACTTGGCCCCCAATGAACTGAATAGTTCTTCCCAGAATTTACTGACAAAAATCCTGTCTCTGTCTGAGAGCATGCTTTGGGGAATGCCATGTAGTTTACTGATGTAATCAATGAAGAGTCTGGCCACTTTTGGAGCATCAAAAGGATGGGATAAACTGATAAAGTGTGCATACTTGGTAAACCTATCTACAACCACCATAATAGTATTCCTTCCTTCTGATTGGGGTAGTCCTTCAACAAAATCCATAGAAATGTGACTCCATGAGTGCTGGGGAATAGGAAGTGGCTGCAGCAATCCTGGGTAAGCCACATGTTCATCTTTACATTTTCTGCAGGTATCACATTCTAGGACTGCCTTCTTGATTTCCTGGTACATTCCTGGCCAATAAAATAGCTGTTTGGCCCTCATGTAGCTGGCCTGAATGCCTGAGTGTCCTCCAACTTGGGAATCGTGTAGTGCAGTGATTAACTTCCTTCTGGTATCACCTTGTCCCCCTACTACTAGCCTCTTCTTGAACCTGAGAATGCCATCCTGGTATGAGTAGTCAGGTGCCAGTGTGGGGGTCAATAACACCTGAGCTATGGTCTTCTGAGTCCATTCATCCCCCTTGTAACTTTCTATCACCTCCTGTACCCAGGTTGGCACTGCACATGATATAGCTGTGCACTCCCCTATTTCTTCCCTGCCCTGTCTAGACAGTGCATCAGCAGCCAGGTTATCCTTACCTTTTTTGTAATGGATCTCGTAGCTCAACCCCAACAGTTTAGTGAGCCATTTCTGTTGGAGTGGGGTAGTGATCCTCTGCTCCAGGAGATACTTCAGGCTTTGATGGTCAGTATGTATGATGAAATGGTGTCCTTCTAAGTAGTGCCTCCATTTGGTCACAGCTGTCACCAAGGCCAGTAGTTCTTTTTCGTAGATTGATAACCCCATGTTTTTCTGTCCCAGAGCTTGACTGAGGTAGGAGATAGGTCTTCTATTCTGCATTAGCACAGCTCCTATACCAGTGTAGCATGCATCAGTCTCAATAATGAATGGCTGGGTGAAGTCAGGTACTGCTAGAACTGGGGTGCTACACATGGCCTCTTTCAGTTGCTGGAAAGCCTGCTCTGTGTCTTCACTCCAGTGGAAGTTGTCCTTCTTGAGCAGGTCTGTCAGGGGTCTGGCTATAGCCCCATACCCCTTGACAAATCTCCTATAGTACCCTGTTAGGCCCAAAAATCCCCTTAGCTGCTTGATGTTGGTTGGTCTCGTCCAGTTTTTCATGCCTTCTATCTTCTCAGGGTCAGCCTGTACTCCCTCAGCTGATATGATGTGTCCTAAATATTCCACCTGTAGCTGAGCAAAAGAACATTTACTCATTTTGGCAAATAACTGGTGTTGCCTCAGAATACTCATTACCTCAGTCACATGCTTCACATGTGTCTCCAGTGTGGGGCTGTAGACCAGAATGTCATCAAAGAATACCAATACATGTTTCCTCATCTGTTCCTGGAAGACCTGATTCATCAGGCTCTGGAAGGTTGCAGGTGCATTGGTCAGGCCAAATGGCATGACCTTGAATTCATAGAATCCTTGATGAGTCCTGAAAGCTGTTTTTGGTATGTCTTCCACTTTGACCCTGATCTGAAAGTATCCTGCCCTCAGATCTATTTTTGTGAAATACTTGGCCCCATGCAGTTCATCTATTAACTCTTCAATCAGGGGCATGGGGAATTTGTTCTTCACTGTCAGCTCGTTCAACTGCCTGTAGTCTACACAGAACCTCCATGTCCCATCTTTTTTCTTAACCAGTAGCACTGGGGAAGCAAATGGGCTGCTGCTGGGTTGTATGATGCCCAGCTCCAGCATTTCCTTCACCAATTTCTCAATCTCTGACTTCTGTACGTAGGGGCACCTGTATGGTCTCACCTGGAAGGGCCTGGCCCCCTCCTTGAGGACAATCTGGTGATCATGGCTCCTTGTTGGAGGCATTCCTTTTGGTTCTTCAAAGACGTCCTTGTATTGATCTAGCACATGGTTGATTTCAATGGGTACCTGTCCTGGTCCTTCCTCCTTCCCTACTGTTACCAGTTGTGCTACTACCCCATATTCCTGCTTCCTTAGCCATTTTGCTAGCCTGCCTCCTTTGAACATTTCCAACTTGGTGCTGCTGTCCTCCCCTATCAGTATGATTTCTTGCTTCCCCTTGAGGATCTTCATACTGAGTTCCATGAAATTGAACTCTATAGGGCTGTGTTTGGCTAACCAATCCACCCCCAGTATCATGTCACATCCCCCCAACCTCAAAGTGTTGAAGGTATGTTGGAACTGATGCCCCTGCATCTCCCACTGCATAGGCTTATCCAGTCCCTTGGAGTCCACCTTCTCACCATTAGCCACATTGACTATTAAAGTTGGCCCCTGTGTACACAGTTTCAACTCCTTTGCCAGCTGCTCATCCAAGAAGCAATGGGTACTGCCACTATCAATCAGTGCAGTGACTTGCCTTCCTTTAACATGACCCCTCAGCTTTATCGTTTTGTGCCTTGCTCCTCCTGCCAGGGCATGAATTGATACTTCTATGTGTTCCCCTGCCAGACCTCCATTAATGCAGTCACAGAAAACTTCCTCCTCTGGTTCCCTACCATTCTCCATGTCTTCATCCTCATCAGCCAACAGTAAGTGTGCATGGGCTTGTTTGCAAACATGCCCCAAGGTATAAGGTTCTGCACATCTATAACATAGCCCCTTTTCCCTCCTGTGATTGTATTCTGTGGGGGTTATTTTTTTAAATAGGTTCTGGTTGGAAGAGTGCTGATCAGGGGGTTTGTTGGTGTGTTTGGGGTAGTTTTGGTTCCATTTGGTGTGGGGTGTAGTCTTGCTGTGGATTTTTTGGCTATTGAAACTGGTATTGACAGGTTTCTGCATTTTTTGGATTGCTTTGAGGTTTTTTTCTTGGAGTTTGGCTATTTCAATGGCAACAGCTAAGGTTTCAGGTTTAGATATTTTCACCATATTGACTATTTCCTCTTTCAGTCCACTCATAAAACATGCCTTATAATATGAATCAGACAAGTGAGGCAGAGAAGGCATTACCAGGGCTTTGAGCATTTCGAATCTCTCCAAGTATTCAGCCACAGATCCTGCCTGCACCAGCTTATTGAATTCTTCGATGGCCTCTTCTGGACTACCCTCTCCAAATCTGATGCATAGAGCAGTGGATAATTCTGACCAGGGAACAACCTCCCTTCCATGAAAAACTCCATGGAACCAGATGTCTGCTCTGTCTCTGAAATAGAGTTCAGCAACCTCAGCCCTCAAATCCTCCTCTATCTCATGTAGTTTGAAATACTTGTTAGCCTTCCTGATCCACTCCCTTGGATTGTCTCCATCAAAAATTGGCAGATCCATTTTTGGCAATCTACCATGGACTCTGGCCTCTCTCCTACTACCTACTTCTTTTGGTGGCTCCATCCTGGATTCATTTGATCGATCTTCCCCTTTTGAGCTACTACTGCCTTCTGGTCCCTTCCCCTGGTCACTGATCTTGGCCACCAACTGAGCCATCATGTTCATCAGGCCCTCATATTTCTGATCCAATCCTTTCAGAAGTTTTTCAGTAGCATCCTGTCTAAACTCCATCGTCCTCATGGCCTGTTCTACTCCCTCACTTTTGTTGGTAAAGGTCCTGACCACACTCCCTAATTCCACAACCTCTCTTCTCAGATTTTCGTCCTGGTTTTTTGTCATCCCTATGGCTCGCAACACAGCTCTGATACCACTGTTGTGGTACAGAACCTAAAAATGGTGTTTGGTGAGGAAAGTATGTACTCAAATGATAATAATACGAATTATACTCAAGCTGAATGAATTCCAGGGACAATTGAACTTTTATTGAACAACTTCAACTTGCTTACAGAAAAAGAAATTGGCGGGAAAAGAAGAAGATGAGAAAGAATGCAGGAAGAACTTAAAGAAAGGATAACAGAAAGGATATTCTCCTTCTGATTACAATTCAGGAATTTTCTCTACAATAACAATTACATGATCGTAATATTTATAGTAATCTATCCTAACTAACTTGCCCACTAGCTAATGACATAGAAATTGCGTGTGAGTGAATCTTCTAGATTCTCCTGTCCACTTGCAGCAAGAAGGACGTGAACCCAGAATGAGCGTGCTTCCTTGCTTGCGCCTTTGCGGTCTCCTGGCGCCTTTTCCCTTTTTGTTATCACGCCTTTATTTACTTCGTGCCCACTTGCTGTCTGAATTCTTCAATCCGCGTCTTCCCTTCTCTCCTCTCTGCTTGATCACGCTTTCCTTTGTTGCCACTTCACGCCTTTACCCCTTTATATCCCTACTTCATTACAGTTTTTTGGTAAGAGATGCTGCCGTGGTGGTTTGATGGTTTAATTTAGGGATTTGGGCAGGAGGAGAGAAACGACAAAGGAGAAAGGGCTGCTTGAGGAGAAGATGATGAAGACCGAAGCTATTTTGACGGAGCTTTTTGACTTTGAGGCAAAAATTGTTAAAACATTGCAACTAAAGGCTGCAATTCTTTGATAAATTACTAGCCTACCCCAAATGTTTTCATTTAGTTGCAAAATGGAGTATCATATTTCACAAATTAGAAAAAATTTGTAGGATCGAGGTAGGATCGTAGGATCGTACGATCCTACACGATCCTACCGATCCTACCTCGATTTTACATAGATTAATGAAATTTGCGATTCTAATGCGATCTGGATCGATTTTACTTATCCGGATCGTAGGATCGTACAATCCTACGATTCGGATCGCGATTTTGACAACCATGGTCACGGGAGATCACGTGCCGGCACTAAAACCCCCTTTTCAATTTTTTTAATTTCCAAAACACGTTTTTTAATATTTTAACCTCTGTCTTGCCTTTGGACATATTAAACAAAGACATTAATTGCTAAAATTCTCTAATTAAGGACTGGAGCCCAACAAAAAGGTTGAATATCAGACAGAGAAAAAGAAGCTGTCATCCACTACTCAACCTGGTCAAACTCTCTTCAGCAAACAGCTTACCGAACCCTAAGAGCCAAAATCAAGAATCAAAACGTGAAAAAATTACGGAAAAATCTGCTGAATTTAGTCAAGCTGAAGCTGCTCGTGGCATTGCAAAGCAGAAATGGCAGTGAGACCTAAGGAAATGAACAAGCTGGCAGTACTTAATTATGGTATGCGATTTTGCCTTCTTTTTGTGAGATATATGCACAATCGCCAACTATAATGTTAGAATATAGTGGAAAAAAGATGCTTTTTGTACTTGGGGGGGGGGGAAATCTGACAATTTTGGCTTTATTAACGACCAATCTTGAAAAATTAAGGAAAACATTTGTCATTTATGGTGTGGTCCATGTGTGTCTCTAAACGGGATCTTATCATGCTGGTTCTTACTGTACAAGTGGGACTTATTTTACTGCAATTGATGGTCCTTGTCTTTGAATGTTTGCTAAAGTATGCATTTTTTATTGTCAGTTTGCTAGCAGCACCTATTTCTGTCATCTAAATTATGGCCTGTGTTGTTTTTGTTTTTATTTTTTTTAATGTAGACAGTGATAGCACGGAAGTGACTATGAAGTGTCACTTATGGGGAAAATGCGAAACTGAACCTGATGTTCATTATGAGGGAGGTGAATTAAGGGTATTTGATCATGTAGAGGTCACAGGTATAAGTTTTTTTGAAATGGATAGAATGTTAGAAAGTCAGGTTGGAACTATAGGTGACAAAAAGTACCACATTTTGATAGAGGAACATGGCTTTAGTTTGTTAGAGCATGATAGAGAATTGCATGCCTATTGTATTGATCAGTTTGAGTGTGGAAGGGTAGTTGAGTTGTACATAGAGGTTTCTTTTAGTGAGTTATTAGCATCAAAGTGGGGGTCTGATGTTGATGATGAAGATTTTGTATTAGAAGATGAAGATGATGAATCTGATAGTCAATAAACCTTAGGTTCTGATTCTGGAGAATTTTCAGGAAAAGATTCTAATTATGAGCAAAATTCTGATGACAATGACTATGAAGAAAATGTTGATCATAACTTAGAATGGTTAGGGGTAGAAAATCACATAAAAGAGCAGCTTAAGAGGAATGAAAAAAAGGAATGTGTAGAGGAAACTAGGGGACAAACAGTGAGTAATTCTGATACTGATGATCACAACTCTGACATGGATGTTGCACCAGATTCAGGTTCAAATATTGATAGTCTCCAAGGTTCAGATGAAGAGGGTCATTGTAGACCCTTTATGTATGACCCCAAGCATGCAGATAACCCCAACCTTGAAATTAGGCAGGTATTTACCACATTCAAGAAGTTTAAAGAGGCAGTTAGAACCTGGAATATCAAGTGGGGTAGACTGACGTGCGCGGAGTATACATATACAATTAAGCTCATCCTAATCAAGTTTTACATTTATAAACTCCTAAATACCCCACACGCGATTTATCGCAAGTATACGAATCGTGAGCGAGTATAGGGTATTAAGGGTCGATCCCACAAGGAAGATTGCAATTACCGGTACTAATAAAGCTTCTCTATTATTTAGACTATCAATGAATTATAACAAATTAAACCTACTGAAATTATACAAAATAACAAATGAAAGCTCCTTAGGTTGTGGTATCCCTAACTACTCATGCAAGTGTTATATTTGGATCATTGAATACTACATCTAGGCTAATTATGGTGTAATTTCCTTATGCATTTGAATCCTACTTTCGTAGTGAATCAATTATACTCATAACTAATCCATACCTATTTTCATGGTTATGAAATTAGCTACAAGTTCATTTCTTCAATGAAATTACATGAAATGAATCACTAAAAACCACATAAGTGCACCTCTACTTTCGTGAGTGTACTCCCTATGTTTAGCACTTCTTGAACTAGTGTTAAATCTCAATTTTCATTGCAGAAACAACACCTTAAATAATCACAATCAATGGTACCAGATTAATCATGATTTAAAGAGCCAAAGTGCTAAATAACTTGCTCAAATCACAGCAGTCAAATAACCAAATAATAAACACTAACAATTATAGAAAGGTCAACCAAACCCAAGGCTTAAACTTTAGAAACACATAATGAACACAAAATCCAGAACTTGTATATTAACTAAACTTGGAATCAAATACAAAAGATAAAGAGTTTGGAAGGAATACAACCCTTGTCACATGAGCTTTCTTCCTTGCCTTCTTCATCCTCCATCTTCATCCTAATCTAGATAATAAACAAGAATGGAAAAGCTACTCTACTCTATACTAAGCTAAACTAACACTAGGGAGATGAAAGAGCTACATTTCTGCAGCTTCAAGCTTTTTCCCGTAGCTCACTCTCTCTTTTCTGCTATGAACTCCCAATCTCTCCAATCTCCTATTTTTGCAATGCATTTGGCTATTTAATGATGAAAGGTGGTCAAGAAATGAGGATTACATCTCCCTTTTACAGCTGGGAATGTTTCTCACATGTCTAGCATCCAATGTGAGTTGGTGGAGGTGAAATTGAGTTTTACGCGTACAGAGCAGCCTTTTCTGACCAGTGATCCGAGCTGCTACAGTACCTCGGATCCGTATGGATCCGAGCTCGGATCCACTAACCCAGAAACAACCGAGGGTTCGGATGAATAGTGGATCCGAGTGTGGATCACTTGCTCTGTTTTTGGCCCAACTTCAACCAATCTTTTCTTGATGTTAGAGGCTGAACCAGCTCATGTCTAAAACACGAACGTTGTAGCCTTTTGAGTTATCTTTCTAATGCATCAAGAATCACCTCATTTGGATCTGTGTAGGCTGAGATATGACTGAAATACCCTTGCCTGCTCATTGCCCTGTTCCAGTTTCGACCAGTAGAAATTTGCTATTGTAATTCGGCATTTTGACCTGGAAAACCTTCAAACTGGATTTAGATGTCTTCACCAAAGTTGTAGATCTATCTCTTATCTTCAAATGGGTTCAAGAGTCATCCCAATCCGATCATTGTAACTCAAGTTATAGCCGAAATACGAAAATGTGTCAAAACTGTCAAAATACACAAAATCCAAGTAAAAAGTGATAAAAACCTCATTTAATCATTTAAAAGCATTTTTCACCAATTATAGCCAAAATGATTCATATTCTTCCAATAATATAACCAAAGTGACTAAAAATAATATAAAATGTCATACAATTATTACGTAAATTAGTCACTTATCAAACTCCCCCACACTTAAATCATTGCTTGTCCTCAAGCAATTCACACATAATCAAATGCAATGATTCAAGAGGTGAAACAATATATGCACTTTGTCCAATTTAATTCCTCAAGACTTGGAAAATAATCATTATACAATTATTCAATTTACACTAAATACTTATAATATCAAGTAAAGGAAAGATAATTATACCCTAAATTCAACAAGTTAAACTTAATCTCTTACCCTAACCTAATTTCACAAATAAGCAACCCACATAGTCGATTTATAGCCTTCCTCCTCCTATAATCATCTTTTTCTCAAAATTCTATAACTAAGAGGGATTTATTCATACTAATTTTACTTAAATAGTGAAAATGCCTTTTTACGCGAAAATCGACACTTTTAGGTGAAGATCCCCGGTTACTCAACATTTCACTTATTCAAGTTGCTATGCATACTCTTAATTCAAATACCTTTTTACGCGAAAATCGACATTTTTAGATGCCAACCCCCGGTTACTGGGTACGAGAATCATTGGAGTAGAACAATTTTTATTTACTTTCTTTTCTTTTCTTTTTTTCTTTTTTTTTCTTTTTTATTTATTTATTTATTTATTTTTCCCTCATAGAAAAATATATAAAAATAATCAAAGGAGGAGTATAACCTTTATCGACTATATCAATCACTTACTTGCAAAATTAAATAAAGAGAAGAAATCTCATTAAACATGTAAAATTATAGGCATAATTTTCCTCACTTTACCAAATATACTTTCTAAAATGTAAAAATTCTAATTGCATAATAACTATTTCCAAGTTAAATGAGGACTAAACCTTCCAAAATACACATAAAGTTTCAACAATTGGAAGAATAAAACACTTAAGGTTGGAATACTTTGCCCTTTTTGAATGAAAATGCAAAAATTTGAAGAACTTTTGGGCCATAGTGAAATATTGGAAAAGATTTTAGAAAAATTTTTACAGAGTTTCTCCTTATAAATGGATGAAAACTCCCTGCCAACAAACCCAATTTCAAGCAAATTATCCACATGGCAAATAATTCAAACACAATTCCAATATTTCTAAGCATTTAAATCCACAAAATATCATCACATAGCATTAGAATGCAAGTTCACATATTTCCTCCCCCACACTTAAACTTCACATTGTCCTCAATGTGAGAAAAGGAAAATAAAGAAAGAGTAAAAGAAAATACTCCCCTTATGACTTGCGCAATCCGAATCCATGTCCAAGTGATGAATTTCCAACCGTATTTGAGAAAGAATGGAAGTTCACTTATTGCACCCTTTGCAATTGAGATCATTTGCATGAACTCTTGCCATTGCCACCTACAAAACACACAAAAACATTAATCGAACAACTAAAAAAAACAAGCCAACATGAAGAAAAGTGGAGTTGAAAAGTGATCCAAGCCTTCGTTTTTAAAAGGATCCGAGGTCGTTTTTGAAAGGATCCGAGGTCGGATCATGATAAGTGAGCTCGGATCAAGAAGCTCGAATTTTTTCTGATTGCAGAAGTGGATCCGAGGCCTTGGATCCATACGGATCCGAGCTCGGATCAAGAAGCTCAAAGTTTTTCTCTGATTGCAGAAGTGGATCCGAGGCCTTGGATCCATATGGATCCGAGGCCTTGGATCCATTGAATCTGCACTTATTGCAGAATTTTTGCAATATTCAGTTTGACCTCAATTCTTCAAAATACACCCTAGATCATTTCTATGTCAAAATAAACCATTCACACACATGTAAAATGATCTAAACATGCATTCTAAACCTCTTTAATGCATCAAAAACCATAATTACTGAATTTGAGGTATTGAGATCTTTGATCAAACTTCGCCTTTTTCACCTCATTTGGTCACTTTTGCATCTTTTTCCAAAACCTACAAATGAAAAACAACAAAATAACTCAAACTTATACTTTAAACATAAAATCACTCCAAAGTAACACCAACTTAAACAAGCATTGGGTTGCCTCCCAATAAGCGCTTCTTTAAAGTCAATAGCTTGACTATATCACCTCATTTTTCAAGGAGGCTTAGTTAACGAATAATCCACCATTTTAGGTCTTGGTGGATCATTGTAAGGTGACTTAATAGAAAAAGCCACATGAACTAATGATCTGAGAGATGGAAGTGACTTACATATTCCAAGTGTTCCATAGATATTACCTTGAATATGCACCACTTGAGAACTTACCAAAGGAAATGTCATGAGAGTATCTTGGGCAGGAATACCTTTAGAACCTATACTTTCAATGCACTCCTCAAGAGGGGTGAAAAATGAGTCATTAAAACTCACCTCTTGAGGCTCAAAGTTAGTTCCAAAGATATTATCATGTGAAATGGACATTTGCTCATTGAAACACAATTGAGATTCATCATTTTCATCAAAATGCAACCCATTTTCACATACAACATTCCCATCATTCATGCTAGGATCATTTTGCACATTATTAGAGGAAATAACTTCACACAATGCATTCAATTGCTCATGTATTCGACCAAAGTGAGAAGCTAATTCATCTATTCTTTCCTCAATCCTATCAAAACGATCGGAAGTTGCATTTGCTAGCTTTTCTATTGCTAAATCAAATTGATTAGAAAAATTTTCTACAGCTAGCTCCCAAGATGCATTAGAATCATTAGCTAATGGTTCACTTTCTAACTCCCAAGGTAGAGGTGTATTAGCTAACTTCTCTATTGCCAACTCCCAAGATGGTTTTGATTCATATTGGACACTTTCAGGTTGGTGATCATAAAAATATGAATTATCACTATAAGTACATTGATTATTCCAACCATAAGCAGGAGAATTGGTCCAATTAGCACTATATTGATCAAAACAAGGATTGTAATGCTCTAATTCATCATAATAATCCACATTTTGTGCTTGCATACATGTATTAGTAGCATGATAACCTCCACACAAGTCACAAATCACATGATAAGAATTAAAAGCATTAACATTCCTTCTCTGCTCAATTTCATGCATCATGGTGTCCATTTGAACTTGTAACTTAATTACATCAAATTTTGCCTTTAAGCACCTTAAACCATCTTCAAAAGACATACATTCAGTAAATTCTTGGTTACCTCTGTTGAAGGAGCTTTGCACTTGGTAACCATCCATTGCCAATCTTCCACTTCTCAAGCATTGTCCTCCAAATTGACCTACCCTTCTCATCACCTAAAATTGCTTTTAAACAACTTAAGAGCAAGATTAGTAAGAAGAATAAGTTATAAAACACATACACATAAAAACACTAAAATAACAGAAAATAACATTCACACTATAACTAATAAAATGTCTAAACTAATAAAGTTGCTCTTCACACCGATATTGCCAAATCTTCCCCGGCAACGGCGCCAAAAACTTGACGTGCGCGGAGTATACATATACAATTAAGCTCATCCTAATCAAGTTTTACATTTATAAACTCCTAAATACCCCACACGCGATTTATCGCAAGTATACGAATCGTGAGCGAGTATAGGGTATTAAGGGTCGATCCCACAAGGAAGATTGCAATTACCGGTACTACTAAAGCTTCTCTATTATTTAGACTATCAATGAATTATAACAAATTAAACCTACTGAAATTATACAAAATAACAAATGAAAGCTCCTTAGGTTGTGGTATCCCTAACTACTCATGCAAGTGTATATTTGGATCATTGAATACTACATCTAGGCTAATTATGGTGTAATTTCCTTATGCATTTGAATCCTACTTTCGTAGTGAATCAATTATACTCATAACTAATCCATACCTATTTTCATGTTATGAAATTAGCTACAAGTTCATTTCTTCAATGAAATTACATGAAATGAATCACTAAAAACCACATAAGTGCACCTCTACTTTCGTGAGTGTACTCCCTATGTTTAGCACTTCTTGAACTAGTGTTAAATTTCAATTTCATTGCAGAAACAAACACCTTAGATAATCACAATTAATGGTACCAGATTAATCATGATTTCAAGAGCTAAAGTGCTAAATAACTTGCTCAAATCATAGCAGTCAAATAACCAAATAATAACACTAACAATATAGAAAGTTCAAACCAAACCCAGGTATAAACTTTAGAAACACATAATGAACACAAAATCCAGAACTTGTATATTAACTAAACTTGGAATCAAATACAAAAGATAAAGAGTTTGGAAGGAATACAACCCTTGTCACATGAGCTTTCTTCCTTGCCTTCTTCATCCTCCATCTTCATCCTAATCTAGATAATAAACAAGAATGGAAAAGCTACTCTACTCTATACTAAGCTAAACTAACACTAGGGAGATGAAAGAGCTACATTTCTGCAGCTTCAAGCTTTTTCCCGTAGCTCACTCTCTCTTTTCTGCTATGAACTCCCAATCTCTCCAATCTCCTATTTTTGCAATGCATTTGGCTATTTAATGATGAAAGGTGGTCAAGAAATGAGGATTACATCTCCCTTTTTACAGCTGGGAATGTTTCTCACATGTCTAGCATCCAATGTGAGTTGGTGGAGGTGAAATTGAGTTTTACGCGTACAGAGCAGCCTTTTCTGACCAGTGATCGAGCGCTAGTACTGCTCGGATCGTATCCTCGGATCCACTAACCCAGAAACAACCGAGGGTTCGGATGAATAGTGGATCCGAGTGTGGATCACTTGCTCTGTTTTTGGCCCAACTTTCAACCAATCTTTTCTTGATGTTAGAGGCTGAACCAGCTCATGTCTAAAACACGAAAGTTGTAGCCTTTTGAGTTATCTTTCTAATGCATCAAGAATCACCTCATTTGGATCTGTGTAGGCTGAGATATGACTGAAATACCCTTGCCTGCTCATTGCCCTGTTCCAGTTCGACCAGTAGAAATTTGCTATTGTAATTCGGCATTTTGACCTGGAAAACCTTCAAACTGGATTTAGATGTCTTCACCAAAGTTGTAGATCTATCTCTTATCTTCAAATGGGTTCAAGAGTCATCCCAATCCGATCATTGTAACTCAAGTTATAGCCGAAATACGAAAATGTGTCAAAACTGTCAAAATACACAAAATCCAAGTAAAAAGTGATAAAAACCTCATTTAATCATTTAAAAGCATTTTTCACCAATTATAGCCAAAATGATTCATATTCTTCCAATAATATAACCAAAGTGACTAAAAATAATATAAAATGTCATACAATTATTACGTAAATTAGTCACTTATCATAGACCATTTAAATTTGTCAAGAGTGACACCATTAGATGCAGGGCAATTTGTCCTTAAAAAGGCTGTGACTGATGCATATATGCTAGGAAGATGAAAGGTGATGACAGACTAGAAGTTAGGACATTCCAGCAGAAGCACAAGTGTGGGTTTTCATATCATAACAAGAGTGTGAAATCTGGGTGGATTGGCAAAAAATATGTTAATACATTTAGGAAGAATCCCAAGCTGGATAATGCTAGCTTGAAAAACCTGGTAATGAAAGAGAACAAGTGCTATTTGAGTAGACATCAAGGCTATAGAGCTAGAAAAATTGGCAGGGAGTTGGCCCAAGGTAGTGATGTGGACCAGTACAATAAGTTGCCCAAGTATATCAATGAAATCTTGAGAAGTAACCCAAGTAGTGCTGTAGTAATGAAGGTGGCAGAAGACTACTGCGATTCAGTCACCAAACAAGGGAAATTTCAAAGATTGTACATGTGCTTTGCTGGGGTGAAAAAAGGATTTTTAGATACTTGCAGGCCTGTGTTTGGATTAGATGGGACTTTTCTCAAAGGTGCGGCTGGTGGAGTATTACTGACAGCAGTTGGAGTTGATCCAAATAATGATTTGTATCCAATTGCTTATGCTGCAACTGAGGGAGAAACTAAGGATTCTTGGATTTGGCTTCTTAATTTACTTAAGGAGGATCTAAAAATTGAAAATGACTATGAATGGACCATAATGAGTGACAAGCAGAAGGGCATAATTCAGGCATGTGATTCAGTTTTTCCATGGGCTGATCATAGATTTTGTGTGAAGCATATGGATAGCAATATGGTAGCTGCTGGATTCAAAGGGACAGCCATGAGGCAAGCCTTATGGAAAGCAGCTAGGGCAACTACTCATGCACAATTCATAAGAAGAATGGAAGCCATAGCAGAACTGGATGTTGATGCAATTAAGTGGTTAGAGGATAAGAATCCAGCAGAGTGGAGTAGATCACACTTCAGAACATTCCCTAAATGTGATATGTTGTTGAATAACATATGTGAATCATTTAACAGCAAAATATTAGATGCCAGGGAAGGGTCCATTGTTGTCATGATGAAGGCATTGAGGCATGTTGTCATGCAAAGAATGCAAGAAAATAGAGATATAGCTAGGAAAAAGTGGAGCAAATTTGGTTTCTGTCCAAAAATTAGAAAAAGGATGAAGGTCAATATTGACAAGGCAACTTATTGTGTGCCTTACAAATCAAATGATGTCAGTTTTGAAGTTGCTTGTCCTTATGGTGAAAAGTGGGCAGTCAATATTGAGGATAGGACTTGCTCATGCAGGAAATGGGATTTGACAGGGATACCATGTGCTCATGCAATTTCAGCTTTGTGGATTGCTATAAAGGACCCTATGCAGTACATTGATGATTGTTACAGTGTTGAAACGTATCATAAGTGTTATAATCCTTGCATTTTACCTGTGAATGGAGGGCATGAGTGGGAAGATGTAGATGTTCAGCCACCCCTGCCACCAACTTATGGAAGAGCACCAGGAAGACCAAAGAAACAGAGGAGAAAATCTGTTGATGAGATACAGCAAACAAAGGAGCAGGGCAAGAAGATGAAGAGATTTGGTCAAATTTGTAAATGCTCATTCTGTGGTAAGCAAGGCCATAACACACGGACATGTAAGCTTAGAGAGGAAGCAGGTGTTGCAGCTAGTCAAATGAGTGAACAGGGACAGGAAACACAAGCAAATCAGGAGGATATGAGTCTCTCACAACTAGATGACATGAGAGTAGATAACTCTGTAAGTCAGGTGTGTAATTTATGTAAATAGATATACATGAACTATGTTTGTAACATTGTAGCAGCTAATGCATTTTATGCTTTGTTGCAGGTCAGGGGCAACACTTCAAATGCAAAGAAAAGGAGAACAAAAACATCAAGAAAATCTGTTCTAATTTTATTACTTAATGTACATAGTGATATTGTTTCTTGTGAGTTCAATATTTAGTGATTAAATGCTGATGTATTGCAGAGAAATGACACCAAACGAAATGCAAAGCAAATAGATTCATCACAGAATAACCCAGCAACTGGTGATGACAACATAATCAGTTCTGCCCCTACTGCTCAACCAAACTTGCATGAAGCTTTTGGGATCCCAAAGAATTTTGTGGTACATAGCAGTCAACCAGTTGGCCAAGGAGGAACAGGGATACCTTTTAGGATTAGAGATGTTCAAATTCACCTTGGAATGACAAAGGAAAAGCCAACATCAACTAGCTGAAGAGTAGCTAATCAGCACCTTTTGGATGTTGCTAATCAGTACCTAACTTAATGTTGTTAATCAGCAACTTTTGGAGTGGTTGTAATGCTGAATTTGATTAGTAGTAGCTTTTGTTAGATTAGTAGCTTTGTACATTGGTATTTGGAACTCATGTATCTTGAGAACAAGCCAGCATGAACATGACATTCTGGCCATGTTGTAATCATTTCTGGCAAATGACAAAACAGTGTCTATTTGATGGTTGTAATGATCACTGAATGTATCTTTTGTACATTGGTTCCAATCCAGCAATGAATTCTTCTTTTATCTTGCACATAGATTGCGAACGTGAATTCTGGCCATTTTATTTTGCTTACTTCCACATTTTGAAGTTCAATTTTCATTCTATTTTCTGGTAGTTCTGGATTGTGGAAATTATCATAGCTCGCTGCTTCAAGTTTTATATAGGATTCTAGCCAGGGATTGCAGTGAATTTACTTCATCCTGTTTTCTGGTGTTTCTTTACATTCTTCTTTCATTCAAGTTTTCATTCTGTTTTTTGGTGTTTCTCAAATTTAATTCATTTTTCAAGGAGAACTCAACATCCAGTTAAATTGTAAATGAATTTTAAAAACAACTAATTAAAAGCAGATTGGAACATCCAATATATTCATTCATTCAATAAACAGAATGTACTAGTCTGATAGTACATTCTAACTTACACATTAACCCATTCCAACAAAAAAAAATCAAAATTACAATCTGGATGAATGTCTTTCATCTCTAAGTTCAGATAATACCTAGCTTAGCCTAACACTTAACACATTTTCCTTGAGCTGCTTAGTTGATACCAAGACTGTCCAACCTTCTTGAGTTTTACACCAATAACACAATAACCAGCAGAAGTAGCAACAACAAAATTGCTACCAGTAATTTTCTTTCCCTTGCTCTTACCCTCTCAATTGTAGCATTCTTAGAGTTTATGCTATGTAGTAGTCCAGGAATCAGGGCTGTTGACCTTCTACACATTTTCGGATCATGCCATTCAAAATAATCGTATCCTTTTCCTCTGTCACCCTTCACAGCCAACATCATAAAGCTTTAGCACAAAACTCAGAAATAGAGACAGAAATCTCGAAATCAGAAACAGAGACAACCATACCTTCTTCATTGCACAAGTGAAATATCTTCTCCCAGGATTGTTGTCTGTCCAAGAAGTAACCATTATTGCTCGCTGCTTGCAGTTGCAATTTTTCATTGGTTCCATGAGGAGCTAAATTGAAAATAGAAGAAACTCGATACAAAGTTTTTGCCCAGATCTTGCAACTTTTTGCCACAATGACGTGAAAATGGTTTTGTCTGATTAGAATGGGATTGAGGCTCTTAGGGTTTCTTCTTGAATTGGAAGAAAGAAGATGAGGAAAGAAGGAAGTAGTGGACGATGCTTCTTTTTCTCTATCTAATATTCAACATTTTTGGTGGGCTCCAGTCCTTAATTAGAGAATTTTAGCAATTAATGTCTTTGTTTAATATGTCCAAAGGCAAGACAGAGCTTAAAATATTAAAAAACGTGTTTCAAAAATTAAAAAAATTGAAAAGGGGGTTTTAGTGCTGGCACGTGATCTCACGTGACATAGTTCCGGTTGAAATTGAACAAATTCCATCAATTGTCCACTTTTAGCGTAAAATTGAATAGATTAGGGACCAAAATTGATTTTCAAAATAGATTGGGGACACAATCCGGGCATACACTATAGATTGGGGACCAAAATTACAATTCTCCCAAAAAAAACCGCATAAGTACCACATATGGTGAGCAAATAGTCTTAATAGTTAAGACTTCAAGAATAAATTCGAGCCCCAAAAGAACTTGTCTAAACAAGTTGAATAACTTGTGCCTAATCAAAGAATTATGCAGTGTTTAAAAGTCAAATAAAATATTTCATATCTGATTAATTGCGGAACTTTTTATCTTTTGGTAACCCGGAACATGCCCCTATTCGAACCCTTAGGATCCGAACTGGCACACCAAACCAGAGGAGTGCGCCACAACCCCACGCAGCGACCTCGGGCGAGTCACAGGGGTTTAAATCCAGGATAAGATTCGAACCTAAGACCTCAAGGGTCTTTAAGAGCCCGCTTACCGCTGGACCACCCCTGTGAGGGCAATTGCAGAACTTGTTCAGTTGTGTTGAAGACCAAAAAAATCAACTTCCAATGACACGGTTTTGTCGTATCTTTTGTACTATGACCGACCTCAGGCCCATTAAGTGAAAATGAAGCGAGGTGGTCCAACACCAAAATAGCCTACTGCCGGTGTTGGTGGTGAAGAATTTGGTGGATCCCTTAGTCTCGTCAAGTCCATAGAACCATTGAGGCCCAAATTTGCTAAGTTGCATTGCCAATTCTTCCTTGTCCAACTTCTTCTGTCTTAAAATTTTTTCCATTTTTCCTTCCCATCCCCTTATTGACCTCTCGAAATTTACTGGTTTCTAATTCGCTCAATTATGAATATCGATCTAATTTATTGGCCAAGGACTTTTTATGGTTGCAAGAGCAATTAGAATCTAGATCAACTTCCAATGACACGGTTTTGTCGTATATTCTGTACTTTAACCGGCCTCAGGGCCATTAAGTGAAAATGAAACGAGGTGGTCCAACACCAAAATAGCCTGCTGCCGGTGTTGGTGGTGAAGAATTTGGTGGATCCCTCAGTCTCGTCAAGCCTAGGGATGGCAATGGGGTGGGTGACCGGCGGGCACCCGCCCCGCGGGGAATTGTTGGGGCGGGGGGTAATTTTATTCCCCCGTTTAGAAACGGGGCGGGGGACGGGGATACATTCCCCTGCCCCAACCCTTGCCCCGTCCCCCGCCAAAAAAAAATATACATATATATATACACACACAAAAGTAACAAAAGAACAAACAAAGAAATGAACCTCCATACTTCTCACACCCTCTCTGCACATAATAACAAACCATGACCAGAGCTTGAGTCTTCCCCCGCAGACTTCTCATCATCATCAACAACTAGTGCATAATTTAAACTAGGCCTACTAGCTGCTTTGCCAACAGGAGTAAAATTGTCAGCGTCTACCAAATCATCAGCAACATTGAAATGCAAACTAGGCTCACCGCAACTTTGTTGATATTTCTGCTTCAATCGTTGTTGATTACCAGCACCAAATCTTCCAGAACATCCAGATGCTGGGCTCTTCAGATTTGCCCTCAAATCAGAAGAAAGTTTCGACCTTTGGGAAGAAGTTTTTGAAGCGGGCCTTCTAGCGGATTGCCATTGGGAAAGGAAAGAAGGGTTCTTTCTAAAACTTTGTGAAGATGATTTTTTGGGCACATCATTTTCATTAGCAATGGATTTATTAGATTTAGGCTTGGAGGAATTAGGGGCTGATTTTGGGGCGGACTTGGTGAGGAGGGGTTTATTTCTGAGTTTGAAATTGGGATCCTTCTGAAGATGGGAACTCGAAGAAGAAGAAGAAGAAGAGCAAGGTCTTGAGTTTGACGTGGAGGAAAGCAGAAACTTGAGGCAACGGGGGACCGTGGGGAAACGGGGCAGGGGCGGGGCAGGGGATGGGGTGGGGGACCGGGGGAGATATTTGACAATGGGGCGGGGAACGGGGGAAGGATCCCCTGCCCCACCCCCGCCCCATTGCCATCCCTAGTCAAGCCCATAGAACCATTGAGGCCTAAATTTGCTAAGTTGCATTGCCAGTTCTTCCTTGTCCAACTTCTTCTGTCTTAAGATTTTTTCCATTTTTCCTTCCCATCCCCTTATCGACCTCTAGAAATTTACTGGTTTGTAATTCGCTCAATTATGAATATCGATCTAATTTATTGGCCAAGGACTTTTTATGGTTGCAAGAGCAATTAGAAATCTAGATCAGGCGTGGTGGCTCCTATATATCGATTGCAAAGCTGTTATTCAAAATTAGATTTGCACAGGCCAAATCCATATGACATTGCCGGACTACTAAGTGCTCTGACATCCATCCTAATGTGTCATGCTTTCTCATAATCTATATATCGTATGGTTATTATCACCTTAACCTCTTAACGTTTGGTGCTACTATCAATTTCCTCCTTAACGTTATCTTTTAATCATTTTACCTCCAAAACTAATGGTCAAATTTAACAAAATTTGTTAATTAAAGTAAAAAGACATGTTTAACCCTTAAAATTATTATCACCGTACCCCCATAAAATATAGTCTCATTATCAATTTACCCTCTAGAATGATTTTTTACACAATTTATCCTACTATTAAACCAACTTACCAAGTTAAAAAACTTTAGAAGAAAATACCCCCCTCTTTGCATAATAAAAAAAATAAAAAAATTTAGACTGACTCTTCTCCTTTTCAGTATCAAGAAAAAAAGTCAAATTATCAATTTCTTTCTTCTTGACAATCTTATTAATATTGAAAAAAAAATAGAAAGATGGAGAGAGGGAGGGGGAGAGAGAGAGCTCAATTCCTTTTTTAAAAATTACAAATAAGAAAGAATTAAATACTTTTATTATTTTAAAATTATTTCACATTTTTGTTTACCACCAAATTCCAATTCTAATCCCAACGACTTTAAAGTAATACAATAATGTTAGACTTTTCTTTTTGCAAAATCTAATTTTTTTGTCTCCTTCTTCCCTATCTTTTTTTCTTTTCCTAGTATTAATAAGTGTGAAAAAATGAAATTTGAGAAAATCCTTTTATTTTTATGTTTTTCGATCTCTTAAAGTGAAAAAAAAGGAAGAATAATCATTCCAACTTTTTTATTTTTAATTATATATACAAAGGGTAAATATATTTAAAATTTTTTGACCATACTAGTTAGATTAATGATGAGGTAAAATGTCTAGAAAATAATATTAGAAATTAAAATGATTATATCACTATAATCCAAACGAATAAAGTGATAGTAACAATGTAGTAATGCTATAAAATAAAAGGATATTTTTGTCCAAAATTTCTTAACATGTTGAGTTGAATTACTTATGGGGTAATGTGATTAAAAGATAATGTTAGGGTGTAAACTGATAGTAGTGATATAGTTTAAGGGGGTAAAGTGATAATAACCCTATTTGTATGTTTGAAGATGACTTTTCAATCTGAACCTCCCATCAAGCCTCCAGCTCCTCATTCTATTTTTCTATAATTTTAAATTATTTTTTTCGTAATAAATTCTTTTAAACATTTGAATAGATACTACCACAATTGCAGCACTTAGGCCTTATTTGATAACCCAATTCAGTACTTAAAGTTAATGGATTCGGATCTTAACATGTTCATGCGCATTTAATAACCAAAAAATTGAACATTTGAATTCATTAAGTGGCACTAAATTTTCTAGGCAAAACTTGCTCCTAAAAATAAGTGATAAGTTATTTACTTATCATTTTATGTGATATACATTCAAATGTATCAGATTTAGGCACTGTTTGTAACTGAATTCAACACTTAAATATAATGGATTCGGATCTTAACACGTTCAAATGCGTTTGATAACTAAAAATTGAACATCTGAATTAATTAGTGGTACTGAATTTTTTAGCAAATTTGTTCTCAAAATTAAGTGATAAGTTATTCACTTATTACTGAATATGATATATACTGAAATCTATTAGATTTAATAATTAACAATTCAATATCTTAATGGATTCAGACTTCAGATTTTAGATTTCAGATTTTAGTTTTCAAACTTTAGTTTTATCAAATGCATCCTTAGTACTTTCTTTTTTGGATCAAAAGTTTTTTTATTAATTTAAAGTGATAAAGCTACAGAGTAGTGTTAGAATGAAATAAAACTAGGAGTACTACTCCTTTACATTCAATGCCTAGAACGAATATAAAGGAATTGACTAATATCCAAACATGAGATGTCCTTCACTCGTTTGGGTAGAGTTGCAGCATCATAAAGCCCAGAATGCGGGGTAGTTACTGCTTGTTTTGCAAATGCGTCAGCTGCCTAATTGATCTCCCCATAGCAATGTTCCAAAATGAACTCTGCTTTGGTTAGTACATGTTGTATTCGTCTAATGACGACATCAAGTCTCCATGGTGAAGATGAAGATTGTTTCACAGAGCTGAGCGACTGCATTGAATCTATTTGCACAATCACTTTTATTAATCCCAAACGTATGCATAATTGAAAACCTTCCAAAAGAGCCATAGCCTCCGATTCCATGTTTGTATGACATCCATAGAAGGAGGAGAAAGCTCCCTTCACTTGGCCATTATGATCCCTTATAATGCCCCCTCCTCCTGAATACCCAGGGTTCCCGGTAGATGAGCCATCAATATTCAATTTAACGTATGGGAAGAGCGGCAAAGACCAAACTAAAGTAATGCACATTTTTGGTCTTGGGTGCTTGAAAAATTGTAGTAATCCAAAGTGCAACGGGGCGTTATCTTCTGGACCGGAAAAAACAAAGGGGTAGGCTGCACCAATAACATTAAGTGACCAAGAAACTTAACAGTAGACCTGATCGGGAGATGCCGCAATATTCTCAAAGACAGCCTTGTTTCTCACCTTCCACAGCTCCCAACAAATTCAATAATTTAATGACTTTAGATTTCAGATTTTAGATTTCAGTTTTCAGACTTTAGTGTTATCAAACGTACCCTTAGATTTAAAAAATTCTTACCTATCATACAATAATCATACTTAAATGTACTACTCTTACCTAACATAAACATATGAGAACTATAATATACCACTAAAAATTGGAAATAGATTCAAATCTTAAAAGAAAATATAAAAAATTTTCCATTTGGAAAGTTTCTACCTAGCATATTGTAATACTAATTTTGCCCGATATAAGTAATATACTATTCTCATGTTTCCTTGAGAAAAAATACAAGTCTAATAAGGACAACATAAATATTCCTATTTTACAATAAGGTAACATCAATATGCAAATATTATGAAAAATAGAAACACTATAACACAAATGTTGCAATTTTGTAGTTATGATTTAGAATTCTCTTAGAAAATTAAGTACACTATATTAACGAATTTATCATTTTGCTCTTTAATTTTTGTATCATATTTCTTGATTGCCAAGTTTTGACATATCAATATCTATTCTTTACATACAAGAGAAAGTATTTTCAAACTAAAGAATCAAATGATACTTTGAAATCTCGTTAATTTCATATCTAGATTCTATCAACATTAGATCAAAAGTTTATAGTTTTGATTGATGTAAACTTCTTTTTTGTTTACTAAATTTAGACGTATATAAGATATATTTGATATATCCATATACTCATGTGTGCACGCCCACACACACATTGACAGGTGTCGAACCTGTGTAATAATAAAATCCAACTAAAAAAATGTAAAATCAAGTAAGTGGTGAGTAGGGTCGACTCCATAGGAATTAGGGGAATTTTGTTTCCTTTCAAGTGAGAATTAACTAGGAGGAAATAAAAACAGTCAAATGGAAGAGAATTAAAATTGAATCAATAATAGGCAAGCTCTAACCAAGAGAAAACTTCGGAAGTGATTCATACAATTGCTCACTGATGCAATAATTATTTCATCTATTTATTAACAACTAGGTTATAATTGCCACACAAGCAATGATAATCAACTTTTCCGTACCGTATCGATAGTTAAGGTACACCCGTTAACTATTTCCCTAACCAAAAAATAACCTTAGGTACGCCCATAAAATTTAATTTTTTAATTGCATTAAAAACTAAAAAACTCTGTTCTAATCAAGAAACACACTACGAGAGTTTATTTAAATTAGGTCATATGTTTTCTTAACATGAAATCAATCATACTAATTACCACTAATTTAAGACAAGTAAACAATTATGGATTTAACTATCCTAATTGGCAATAGATTTTTAGATTGAATTAAATATCAGGCCCTTCGTATTCAAACAACAAAACAACCACAAGAAATTAAATCAAGAAACATATGAATATTAATGAATAAAAGAAACAAATAAAATCAATTCGATCTCATAGTTGTAATTGAACTAAATCCTTCGTTACCCCTTGGCTAGAATAAGAAAATTAGTTATTCTTCATTGGGAACAATCCACACAAATTCCTTGATGAAAGTTGCATACACCGTTCGTCAATGAGAAAACAAATGAAAAGAGAAGTTCGTCGTCTTATTGCGAAGACTGATAGCCAATCTAAAAAACAAGAGAAGTTCCTAATCTCCTTTGCGTTTCTACTTATCAATCTCTTAAAAGGAAATATAGTCTTACTCCCTCTAGGAAAAGAATATGATTCTTTTGTAACTAGTAAGTGATACAAACTGATAAGGACTAGAGTCTACACCCTTTTGCCAAGATACAACTAGAAGTTGATCTAGAATAGGTGATAGAAAATGGCAAGCTGTCCAATCAAAATCAATCGCAACGGATCTTCTGTCCCACATTCCATGCTACTCTCTGTCTCACTTTTTATTATATTGCTATTTCTCCTACATAAATATCATGTTTTAGTCCTTTTTTGTTTCCTTAAGATCCAATAACTATTAATTGAGTAAAAAATAAATACATCAGCTTCAAAAAAGCAATATATAATAGAAAATTAAAAAATATAGCAGGAAATTCATAAAAAAATCTCATTTTTTATGCATTTTGATTTTTTGAGTTTGTTAAATTTTGTGTATTACTTAATTAATAGTTATTGGATCTTAAGGAAACAAAAAAGAATTAAAACATGATATTTATGTAAGAGAAATAATAATATAATAAAAAGTGGCATAGAGAGTGGCACAGAGTGTGTGACAGAAGATCCGTTGCGAAAATCAATTCACTCGAGTGGCTAAAGGAAACTTGTTCGCGAGCTCGTGAATTTTTAGCTTGCGTTTATCGGATTTAGAGTTGTTCTAGTTTTTTTTTCTTGTCATTATTTCTATTTCCCTTTTAGTGGAATACGCGACCAGCTTATGTTGGGCATAGGTCCAGCTAGTATTGTGGTTATTTACTAGTTTGTTTAGACGTTTGGTTCCTTGATTGGTTAGTAGTTAATTATGTTAGTTAGTCACTTACTTAGTGTGGTGAGACTAGTGTTACATTCTGACCACTTTAGGAAGTTGAAGCCAATTAGTTTCATTATTGTAATTAGGTTAGAAGTCAAGTCTTGTAAGCCTATGAAAAGGCATCAATTTCATTCAATAAAGGGAGATTACGTTATATTGGCAGAAACTTCGTTTCTTGAGAGTGCTCTCTCTTGGCTCAACGAGGACTCAACGAACAGTTAGAATCGTCTAGCATTCACTCGGCTTATGAATCAAGAATATCATCCTTGATTGTGGCACCTTCTGACAAATTTTTAGGGTTCGCTAGTTCGTTTAATTGTCGGTCAAGAAGGTTCACAATCACAAGATTAGAGGGGTCCAGAATAGGAAATTCCACCCAATGCAAACCTATGAATATCACCATCGATCCGAGGTTCATAGTTGTGAATTTTGCCATCAACGAGATTCGTATCAACTGGTATTAGAGCTAGTTGGTCATTCTCCAGGTTATATCACTTTATTGTTTTGTGTTTTGTGTCATTCTTGTGTTTTCCAATTTAGTTTCTGTGTCAAAAGAAAAATATTCATATTGTTCATTGTTACTGTAGTGACTACTATTCATTGTTACTGTAGTGATACTGTTCATCATTTTTTTTCTTGATTCTGTCTAGTTTTTGGGGTTAAGTTGTGTGGGTTGTTCGTGTTTTGCTCCAGAAAAAAATCAACAAAATTCCAGCCGTTAGGGTTTCTTTTTCGTCGCATCTTTATTATGTTTGTCGTTAGTTGTTTCTTGTTATATTTTGTCCAAAATTTTCAGTCATGTGTCTTGTTGGTTTTTGTCCAGAATTTCATGTTAAAATTGTGTTGATTCTTGTTGGTATTTGTTCCAGAAGATTCGACAAAAAAATACAGCCATTAATGTTATAAGTTCATCGTGTTTTGGTTCTTGTTTCTAGTAATTTGTTGCAAATTAGCTGAAACTTGAAGTCGCTATTCTCTATTGATTTTGTACAGATTGTAGTGTAACCCTAGTTGTTAATCTGTGTCATTTTGGTTGTGAAACATTCTAGCAAAAATCAGAAAATTTCCAGCCGTTTGGTTCTTCTTAGCTGTGACCAAATTAGGGTTTCATTTGTTGTGTTGCTGTCTGACAATAATCTTGTTGTTTCCTTTGTTTCTTATGTTCAGAATTTAGTATTATTTTTGTTTCTTGATTATAGTTAGGGTTTCAAGTTATTACAAGGGAATTCAGCCATCTTTTTTTATCAACAAAAACAATTCTGGTCGTAACTCTTTAAGGAACCTGAAGCGGTTCTTGATTGTTCGTTTGTGATTCCAGAAATCATGATCAAAGTAGACTAACCTGGTAAAAATTCGTGGAACCTGAGTCGAAAATCTAGAATTTCTTGAATTAGTTGATTGTTCAGACAACAATCTTGAAGTTCTTGAAGTTTTAGTATCGATTCTTGAACTTGAAACAACCTAAATCTGTCCTTGTTGAAACCGAAACTGCCTTGCTTAAATGGAGGAATCTTGAGAAATTTTGGGAGAATAAATCTTCAAGTTTTACTTGTTTCTTGAATTTTAGAATTACCTCCATACATCCTTGTCAAAATCTTGAAGCTTTTCTGGGTTTTGGGAACCGAAAATTTTGAACATTCCAAGCTGCAAAATTCTAGCCGCTAAACCTGTTTCATCTAGTTCGTTCTTGGCTGATGTTTTGATCAAAATTTGACCAATAAATTTGTTGTTACAGCCACTAATTTGATCCTTTAAAGTGTCAAGAAACACACCTGATTCATGTTTTTGAAAGCTTACAAGTCAGATGAAAATTAAAACCACAAACAGCTGCAATTTACATTACAAGTCCCACGCAGATTGTGAGTTTTCACATCCAACAGCTTTTGGTTAATTGTTGCTAGAAATTTCATGAATCCAGACCCGATTTTGATCCACATAGTGTCAAAAAATTGAGGCTTATTGGTGCCATTAGAGATCATAAGTCAGCTGAGCAATAAAATAACAAAACAATTGCCTTGATCAATCCAAATCCTACTTGGATTACCAGTTGACAACAACTGACAGTGCTTTTGTTCATTTCTCCTTGGGAAACTTGTTAAACCAGCTTTGAAATCCTTGAACCATTAGGAAAAGGGGATCAAACCAGACTTGTTTTAAGATAAATCAATCCAAAATAAATTTCAGATCGCAACAATCACATGAACAAAGTCAAGAAGCGAAAATCATGTCACTTGGTCCAACAATCTTGCGTCAAGTCTTTAGTTTTTTTTCTTTGTGTCATTATTTTTATTTCTTTTTCCAATAATTTCCAGTCCAAATTCAATTTTCCAGATTACACAAGTCTCAAGCAGTCACAACTAGAGTCGGTTAACTTTGTTTCTAGTAGTTCTTGCGTCAAGTTGTTTCCGAGTTGTTAGGTTGATAAAATCTGCTATTCTTAGTTAGTTTTGATCACCAATCCCTATCTATAAATCCCAAAAATAGCCAATTTTTGAACCACAACTAGAAGACTACCTCTTATAAGGCGTGGCCACGTCAACATAGTCATTTGACACCCAAGTGAACCGAGTGAAGTACCACAACTTAGTTGGTTTTTGGCGTCCAGTTGGTTGATATTCTCAACGAAAGATTCTGATTTCTTCAAGTGGGATGAGAGCCATTTGGTGAGAATACTAGAGTGATCATACTTGAGTGATACATGAGTGACGAGTGTATATATGTGAGCTTGTGTATTGGTAGAAACTTCTTTCTTTGCTAACCATTTTTGCAAGTCATGTAATCATGCCTAGTGGAGTTGCATCCTATTCATATAATCAAAAACTCTTGAGGAACGAGCCTCTCAAGAGGAGGGGTTCCAAGTAGTCTAGCTCAGAGCATTCACAACATGAGTTTCATTCATTTCGGGAGGAGATGGATCGTTACCGTGCCTTGTGCGCATATGACAGATATAAGTGTACTTATGATGAGAATGAGGAGGAGCAAGGAGTTTGGGTCGAGCATCCAAGCAAAGTTCATTCTCTCACTCAAAAGAGAGTCATCTAAGGAGTATCGTGACAATTGAGTTATGGAGCCTAAGAAGTCTCAAATTGAGTTAAAGCCGCGTTAACCAAAGGATGATTTCCAAAGTAGGACTAAAGTATTGGTTGATTCTATGCTGGAAGAAATTAGACAAGTGCTGAATTTATACTTCAAGCAAAATAATCATGTTTCAGCCAATGGTAGTAAAGGAGGCGTTCATTCCAAGTCACCATTGATTGAAGAAGTATCCTATGAATACTAGCAATGAATATGAGCTTGAAAATCTTGACATTCCACCTACACTAGTTAGTTGTCATGAGTCAATTAAGAAGCAATTGTGTGAGAATGAGCTAGGAAAAAAGATTGAAAAATTAAGTGAGATGAGTAAGCAATGGGCCGAAAAGAATAGAGTGGAAAAAAAGCAAAAATAATTCGGGCTTAGTGAAAAGTAAAGAGAGAAAATTGACCATGTTTGCACAAGTTGAGAGTGTGAGAGTTTTGCCTTCTAACAGGCTAACATGTGTTTTGTTTAGTATTTCTTCTTTTACGCAAGTTAAGCAAAGGGAAATTGAGTTGATCATTGTGTGTTCTATTCCTAAATCCATTGGAGAATTTCATAGCTTCCATGGAGTTTGTCTTCTAGGAGTTAAGTCTATTTGCTATCAATTCATGGAATTGGTTGAATTCAAATCTGTTCATGCCAATAGCGAGTTCTTTCAAGCTCATCTTCAAGGGAAAATTCTAGATTTTGATTCTCATTCTTTAACTTTGGGTTGTAAAGCTGTCCAACCGTTTCCAAATTTATCTTGTGCAATGCAACATGATTTCATGCTTGTTCCAGCCGAACTTGATGTCCCAAAACCAGCAGCAAATTATGGTTTCTTTAATTTCCATTCATCCATTGAATTGGGTCATTTGTTGCCCTTAACTTCTTCATTGCCACATGAGTGTTCATGTGAAGTTATTGCTGCCAATTCTTTCATGTTGCTGTTAAAAAGAGCAAAAGTTGATGCACCAATTGAGGTCATGAGTATCTATCGCTTGTGCAAATAACATGCAATTTGGCTAGTTTTTCTCGAGCTGCTTAAACCATTTTTGGTGTCCAAGCGATTTGAGGACAAATCTTGTTCAAGAGGAAGGGAATGATAGAAAACAGCAAGCTGTCCAATTAAATTCAATTCACTCGAGTTATTTTTTCTATTTCCCTTTTAGTGGAGTAAGCAACCAGCTCATGTTGAGCATGGTCCAGCTAGCATTGTGGTTGTTTGCTAGTTTGGTTTCTAGATTGGTTAGTAGTTAATTATTTTAGTTAGTGTGTCGCGCCCCATTTTTAAAGAAAAAATAAAATTACGAGTTTATAAAATGAATTTTTGATTTATTTTGAGTGAAAATGAATTTTTTGATTTGTAGAGAATAAATAAAGAAAAAGGGCCTAAGATGGGACATAAAAAGTGTGACGATTTTGGCCCAAAATAATTGTTTAAAAAGGGTTTTTAATAAAAAATAGGAGTCCCCACTTGGTATTGGGTTAAGGTGTACCAAGTCACCTAAAATGAATTTTTAAATAAAAAAGTAGAAAAAACCCTTTTTAAACGACTCTAAGTCTTCGAAAACCAAGAGAAAAGGGCTCGGAAATCACGGTTGAAAAAAGGGAAGGCGAGGATAAAATCCAAGGCACCCTTTCAACCTAGCCAAGACTAGTTGCGTGATTTAATCGAAAATTTTCTTAATTTAACCTATAATATTTATCACATTTGGATGTTACTATATGAATGCAAACCTAGATCTAGTGGATATCGGAAGGGTCGAAATATGTCTCTTCGAATTTGATTGGTGCAAATCACATTAATTGTGATGCCCAAGAGTGATCTTTGAAGAGGTCATAAATATGCAAAATATGAGACTCGAAGAAAATAAAAGAAAATAATAATATACAAAATATACATGATTTAAAGGAATGCATCATAACGGGTGCGGGGAGCTAACATTCGTGACTAGATTTTCCCTTTTATAGAGGAGACACGAGCGTGCTAAGGCTAAGAGGTCATACTCATCTATATCCCATATTTAAAGGGTTAATTCTCCTAATTTTGGTCAAGCAAATGATCTAACCTATTTCTAATTTTTTTAAATGAGATTCAAATCTAAATGTTATGTTTTATACATAGGGATAAGGGATATATAGGAAAATATCATGTAAAAATGATAAGGATCCTAGAAAATATACATGAAATGTAGTGATTTGTCACACAAACATGATCTAGTGCGTAGACGGTCCCTAAGGGTCTAGCATTGGACTAGCCCATGCCTCTAAATTCTCACTAGCATTGGACTAGCGAGAAATCGAGGAAATATGGCCAAAACTAGCGTTGGACTAGTGTGGTGACATCATGCATTTATTTATAACTAAATGAATCATATAAAAACATAATAAAAGCAAGTAAACACCTAAATCATATATAGCACATAGCACGTAAGCATGATATCTAAATGCAAAGATCCTAAGAAAACGAGTAAACATGTAAACACACAAGCATGCAAGCACACACAAGCAAATAAAAGTAAATAGAGACCTAACTATTACATTTGAGAACCTAACTACAATCTAATGGGGGGTAAAGAATGAAATGAAATAAAATAATAACCTAACTATTACAATTTGGCATTTAATTGCCTCTCAAATAATCAAAAATTAAATTAAAATAAATATACAAAATTAAAAACAAGTAAAGTGAATAAACAAATAAATAAAATAAAAATTCAAAAAGCGTGCAATTACGCACATAAAATCACATAGGAGCCATAGGATCAAGTAAAATCAAAATAAGGAGTAGAGTGTACCTTCCTTGAATTGGTGAGCTAATGAAATAAAATTTCTCTTATTTACCCTCCAAAACAACAAACATGGTCAAGGTACCATTTAATTAACAAACAAAAGCAACAACATGTAAAGAAATGGAAATGGTCATGAAATTGAACAATTAAAGCATTTAAATGAAAGTAAACAACCTATATTTAAGAATTTAAAACAAACAAGGACCTAATCAAAAAAATTATAAAAGTTTTAAGGGGTCAAATTATTATTACACATATTAGGGGTGAAATGAAAGCAAAATAAAGCCCTCAAGTCTAATTAAGCTCTAATTATCTCCTAAAACCACAAAATGACTTTGTCTAAAACATGGTTAAAACATAAAAAGATTGATTGAATTTTTTTTTAAAAAAAAAAGTAAAATTGATTGATTTTCTCTATTTTTTGTGCCATAGTGAAATAAAGGAAAACTTGAGAGGTTAAAATGTAATTTTCAAAAAAAATTTCATGCATCTTCGAAGAAGCTTTCTTCTTCATTGTTCTGCAACCGAAAGCCTTTGCAATTTTCTTCTGGGTTTCATGATGCAAACTTCCATTCGCATAAAATCTCAACCAAACACCAAAACTTTAATCTAAGCAACAAAATACAGAAATTCAACATCCAAACAAGCCAAAAAACTCAGAATGGGAACATGCAATTCTGGAAAACTTCTGCAACCTTCTGTATTACTACTACGAACAACAAAAGCAGCATTTTTGACCAACCCAACATCAACCCATCATTTAATCTTTTGTAGAAAAGAAAAATAAAACCTTTTTCCATGAAATACAAAGGCTAGATTCAATAATACAGCAACCAGACACAAAAACTCCAAACCCAACACAAGATTATGCAACTCAGGTTTCAAACAAGAGAACCGCAAGATAACAAGGGAAGAAAAATGAAGATTTTGATGCAAAGTCGCGAGATTAGCAGCATGATTCTTTCACTTTCCTCTCCTAAACATGTCAAAGACTAACAAGACGAACGTTTAACTGGTGTACATGAGGATCTAAAGGATAATGGCTCAGTCACGGCTCAAGCATCGACCACAACAAAACAACTCAAGATTCACAGCTTATGCACTTGGATTCTCATAAAAAATGGTGTTAAAGCAACAAAAGGGAAAAGCTAAGGTTACCTTGGAACCTTTGTAAAGAAGATCGAACGTGAAAGTCCTCCAAAAAATCACGCCAATCCTGAAACGAAGTTGAAGAGGGTTGCTGCAGAAAATTTCAGTGCTGATGAGAGCAGCACTTTGGGTCACGATCTGGCCAGCTTAGAGCTGTTTTCTCTCAGAAATTTGTGAAGGAGCAGAAACCATAAGATCCCTCAAAAAGTTAGAATCGAAGCCTAACTTTGGTCCAGAATCAGGCTTGCTCGTCTGCCTAGTGAAGAAAGTTTTCAGCAACTTTTCTTCTTCTTTTTCCCAATCTTTCCTCTCCTTTTCCTTTCTTTTCTTGTTTTTTTTCCTTTTTCCAGTTTCTCTCTTCCTCCCTTGCTCTCCCAGATTCCCTCTCTCTCTTCCCCTCATTCTCTTCTCCTTTCCTTTTTCTTCCTCTCTTCCTTTCTTTCTTCTTCCCGAAACCCTCTTTTCCCTTTTCTCTCCTTCCCTGCCCGAAACCTCTTTCTTGTTTCTTCCTCAGCCTTTCTCCACTGCCCGAAACTGTACTCACTCTCCCTCTTGGTTCCAAATTTTCCCTCCTGCCCCCAATCTCTCCTTTTTCTTGGTTTTCTTTTTTCATTCCCTTTTTCTTTCACTCTTACCCGAAGCCCCTCTCTCTTGTTTTTTCCTCATTTTTCTAGATTTTTTCCCAAGCTCTACCTGTCCTAGCCACCTATCCTCTTGCATGTGTTGTGGTGTAAAAAAAAATCAAAGACACATGGCTCATTTACATGCATTCCACCAAACTAATATGTATGGCCTTCACCTATTTTCTTTTTCCTTTTATTATTATTATTATTATTTTCAAAACAAATTTATGATAAACAAAATATTAATTCCTAATTGAGATTGCCTTACAAAAATGTCATTTAATTTGGAAGAAATTGAATTTAAAAAGATTAAAACATATTTTTGTGAGAATTTTCTTTTTTTTTTTTTAGAAATTTAATGCAAAAAATGTTTTAAAAAGAAAAATAATGAACCTAATTTATTAAAATAAATAAACACTAACTATTATTTTGCAAACTTAGTCAACCAAAATAAAATAAAATAAAAATAAGAATAAATAAAGAAATGAAACTAAAATCAAATTAAATAAAATTGAAATTTTGGTGTTTACAGATTGCCCCTCTTTGTCTGAGTTTCGAAGAAATTCGAGTCAAAAATATAGACACCAAATATGTGATAGCCCCACTTTCCCCTAAGGCGAACCAAAGAGGTTAGCGGACTGCCTGCCCAGCTCTCGCCAGGACTAACGGTGCAGTATAGAGCGATCTTTCACGTTCCGGAACTTATAACGCGCACAAATAAGGCAAAAGGGCAAAATAACCCAAAATAAAAGAAAATGAAACCCGGAGTCGGCCATGAATAGTAACCGACTCGTCCGAACCCAACCAAACATCGAATTACATAAACCACATAAACATTTAGCCTTTTACAAACCAAAAATGACATTTAAAAGTGATACAAAAGTCACTACATATATGGTTTGCCAAAACAAAAGTGAAAACGGCCCTAATGATACATTTAGGGTCCCATTTTATATACAATACAAAAGAGTCATTCATCTAGTTCATTCGGCAACCATTTATCAAAATTCATTCCAAAAGAGTCATATTCCTGTAAGGAAAACAAAAGGAACGGGGTGAGCTAATTGCCCAGTGAGAATACAACTCAAGCAACCAAGTTCATGCGCATACCAAATCAGCTTAACAGTCCAATTTACCAAAATAAATAAAGCCACACATTAATAATGAGGATAAAAGGATACGGGTGGCTCTCAAGAGTCCTTTTCCTCGTTTGAATTCTTGATCGGTCTCATTGACTCTCCGTCAATGTTTGAAAAGTAACCAACTGTAGACTCCTCTTCTCTCCCATTCCTTCCACCAAACATCCCCCTACTGGGCCCGCACTCCAAACACTTGCACTGTGGTATTACTCGAGTATACCGGAATCAAGAGTCTCTCATACTACAAGATTCCTTATAACTTTACCCAAGGCTCATTAATTGTCACGACCAAACCCTTGTCGGCTCGATTCAATCAACTACCAATGGGGTTGAGTTCAATGATAACATTTGTAGTCGTTGGATACTTGTCCAATCGATATCAAGTCATGTATTTCATTTCATATATCAGTTTATATAACTTTCCAATAACTTTCTAATAACTTTTCAATAACATGTGAAACAATAAGTGAGAGTGATAAAGTACACTCTCACATCAATCCATTAACATACAACATCTCAAGTTCAAATATCAAAGCCATATAATAGCACACAAGTGAGTAGTACACTCACCAATCAATTAAGTGCTATTTCATGCACTTCCGTCAGGAGAATGTCGTGAGCTATCGTCACGCCCTAGA
>NC_040045.1:14278671-14352181 GCF_003713205.1 Coffea eugenioides
ATTATCGGATGGGGGTGTAAGACCCACTGTTTCGAAGCTATGGGACAGGGCTACAACAATGTAGAAGGTCACTCAATCCAGTTCCTGACCCAACTAGGTCAAAAATGCCAAACACTAAACCAGAATCACCAAAACAGGTTTGCAAAACACAGAAAACTGTAATCGGTATATCTCAGTCCATACAAGTCCAAATGCCAAAATTCCAAAGGCATAAGTTATTTAAGACATCCAGCTACATTTCATCAGAAGACACCAACTCCAAAATCCAAACCAATTCCAGTCAAAACAGGCAATTACTATCGCAGTTCAGACATTCTGTGCACCAAAAACAGCAACAGTAAAAATGGCATAACTCACTCTACACTTGTCCAATTTCCCTGAAATTTTGCAGGCACACTAAACTCATCAATACCTACAACGTTCACAACTTTTATGTTTTGAGTAAAGTCCAATTCGGCCTCTAGCTATGACCTAAAATTTCGGACAGAATAGGGGTTCAAGAACCCTAACTTTTCACATTTCATTCCAAATCCAAAATTGATTGCATTTAACAACAATTCACACCTACTAGAGCCAAAGCCCCTTATTACCAAGCATCATACTAGTCCACAACATCAAAATCATATGAAACCAGAAAATTCATCATAAAATGGAAAACTTCACCAAATCAAGCCAAACCAAGAAATAAATCATATAATCCAACACTCAAGCCTCTTCTAAGCATAATATAACCATCATTAGGTGTAGTAGGGTGTTCAAGCATCACTTACCAAGAAATTAAGAGAGATAGAGAGGTTGGCCACCTTAGAGCTTCAAAACAACTTCACTAATACACTTACAAGCACTAGAAGAAAGGTTTTTATGGAATAGAATCTTGTGTAGGCTTTTGTTCTTGCAAGATTGAGTGAAATGGAAGCTTGAGAGTTGAAGAAATTCCTTTCTTCTTTGCAAGGAGAGGGCCGGCCATAAGAGGTAAGAAAATGGTGATTTTTGTGCATTTTTTTGATATTTAAACCTTTGGTCAAAAAAAGTCAAGAAAGTGAATAGTGTTTCTTAAAGTCCAACAAATGGGAAGGTGACACTTGTCACCTCCATAAATGCATCCTTATCATTCTTTTCTCTCTCTCACATCAATCACTTCACACACACTACTTATCTCTTAACACCCGATAAAATTTTCACTGTATCCGAAAACTTAACCTTATTGGCCGAATTTTTCCAAACTTTTCGCACTATGTGATCCCACTCAAATATATCTAAAAACTATAATTACTCATAAAATCTACCAGAAAAATATTCCTAGGCCCGAAAATGCAGAAAACATGCAATTAAGGGGAAATAAACCCTAGGAAAATAATTAGGGTTTTACGGGTTCTCACAAAATACTTACCTATAGTTATTTTGCTGCGAACTGAAACAAGAAAACATATAAAGATCAGTGGGATAAAATCTAAACCTGCCATAACATCGATCAGTAGGATAAAAACCCGAGCCTGCCGTAAAATTGGTTAGTGGAATAAAATCCGAACCTGCCATAATATCGGTCAGCGGGACAAAAATGCGAGCAAAAATCCGATTCTGCTGTAAAATTAGTCAGTAAGATAAAATTCGAGCTTGCCATAACATCGGTCAGTGGGATAAAAACCCAAGCCTGCCGTTAAATTGATCAATGAGATTGGTCAGTGGAATAAAAACTCGAGCCTGCCGTAAAAATTGGTCAGTGAGATAAAACCCGAACCTGCCATAAATTGAAAAGATTTTTGCAGAATGCTTTTCTGTAAAACTTCGAAATTCTGACGGAGGAAGCTAACTCTCATAAAGAATTTGTCCCAGTGTGATGTTATTGGACATTTGGACCTACAAAAGAGGAATAATCAGAATAATAGATAATGCCACCATCATCCGATCAACCCCTCCTTTAAGAAATATGTAAACATGAGTATTTGAACGTTCTTCCCCGATATGGCGAAAACTCAACTTTGCTCTGCGAACTGTATCAAGTTTCGCTAATCAAATATGACATTTGGTATCCAGATACTTTCAATAAATCATAGGAATTGTCATTTGATAAGTCCAAAGAAAAAAAATGAGATCATGAAACACAAGAAAAAAATATTTTACTTACACAAAATTAATGAAAATTCTAGTAACATGAAAATAACCATTTACCTTTATTGAAAGAAAATTGACTTTAGAGAAATGAATCTGTACACTCAAAAGTTTATGCTTGATGAACCAAAGCACTTTGATTTCGAATAAAATGCCACATTTGACCCTTTGGATATCGTCCCTCCGGCATTCAATGTTTGGCAACAAAACCACAATGTAAAGAGAAATTCCAATGAATTGAGTCACCAGCCCTTCAAATTCAAGCTCACTTTTCCTCATAAAACCCTACGTTAGCGCCCTTTCGGGTTTTCACTAAGGCTACCCCCACCTTTTTTTTCTTTTTTCCTTTTTTTTCTTTCTTTTTCCTATTTTTTCTTTTGTTCTTTTTTTTTTCTCTTTTTTTTCTTTTTTCTCTTTTTTTTTCTTTTCTTTTTCAAAAGTGCCCTTTCGGGTTTTCACCTGATGAACAAATCCTGCCGATAGCTTTTATCAATTCAGAAATGTGTTTTTTAAAAAATGATGGCATCAGTGCGGCAATCCTTTCCTTGCAAAATCGGTAAAGGTGTATCGACATCATTTGCCATGTGATTAGAAAATTTCCTGAAAAGGGGTGATGCAAAGAACGGAAGTCAGGACTTTTGATTTTTTGTAATGTGGTGAGGTGAGATGCTAAGAAAATCTTAAGGTTTGAAGGCAGATTTTATAAGTGTTTAAATCACCTGAGGTCGCATCTTCATATTAACCCTATTTAAGATTAAACTAAAATTGTCCCAATTTATTCTCAACCGAGATTCTCTTTTTTTTTTTCCTTTTTCTTTAATTTTCTTTTGCCTTTTGTTCATCCATCACTTTTCACCTCTTTAAACTTTTCTTTCCTTTTCTTTCAACTCAAACTTGCCCCAATGTGGTGTTTGTGTTCCTCAGGGGTTGCCAAACGAAATAATTTATTTTAAAAGCACAAAAGGGAAAACTAGGAACAGAATGTTTAATTGAAAAGGAAGAATGCCTGACTTTCATTCCATTTTTCACATTAACCCTGAAAAGAAACTTTCATTTATCAGATGAAAAATTTCTTACACATATCCAAATTGATCGGTTGAGGAAAAACCTTGTCCATCCATTTCTGCAAGAATAAGTGCTCCACCAGGCAATACCTTCTTTACGATAAAAGGGCCCTACCGATTTGGTGCAAACTTGCCTTTGGCTTCCTCTTGCACTGGCAAAACCGTTTCAACACTTTGTCTCATTCTGTGAATAGTCGCGGTTTGACCTTCTTATTGTAAGCACGGGTCATCCTTTTTTGATAACACTGACCATGACAAATGGCATTTAACCTTTTCTCATCAATCAAAGACAACTACTCATGACATTGTTTAATTCAATCAGTTTCGTCTAGTTTGGCCTCCATTAATATGCGCATTAAAGGAATTTCGACTTCAGTTGGCAAAACTGCTTCCATTCCGTACATGAGGTTGTAAGGCGTTGCCCCAATAGAAGTCCGAATAGAAGTTCTATATGCCATTAATGCATAGGGGAGCTTCTCGTGCCAATCCCGATGTCTTTTAGTCATTTTACGAATTATTTTTTCAAGTTCTTATTCGCTGCCTCCACAGTCCCATTCATCTGTGGTCTATAAATAGCAGAGTTTCGATGCTTGATTTTGAACTGCTCTCACATCCATCCACCATGTCATTGTTGACATTCTTTGCATTATCAGTGATTAATATCTCTGGCACACCAAAATGACAAATGATGTGTTTCCTTAGGAAATCTGTCACCACCTTCTTAGTCACATGCTTGTAAGACTCGGCTTCAACCCATTTAGTAAAATATTCAATTGCCACCAAAATAAATCGATTCCCGTTTAAAGCAGGAGGGTCAATAGTTCCAATTACATCCATACCCCACAATGAACATGGCCAGGAAGCAGTCATACTGTATAACTCCGTGGGGGGAGTGCGCATAACATCCCTATGCAATTGATATTTAATGCATTTTCTGACAAAAACTACACAATCATGATCTTCTTTGCTAACAAATGCTCATTCACGTGTTATCTACATACACCACTATATACTTCTTTCATCAAATAATCTGCTTCATCTGCATCAACACATTTTAGAAGGCCCAAGTTTGATGTCTTTTTGTATACCCCCTCTCCATTTAAGAAAAACTTGGATACTAATCTGCGCAAGAAACTTTTAGCAGTTGTATCAGCACCTAGAGGATAGGGCCCGATTTTGAGAAATTCCTTAATATCACTGTACTAGGGACCTTCATCAGAAGAATTTTTCATAAACAGATAATGTGCAGGCTTTTCTTGTAATTGAATCTGGATAGGTTCTATCACCAACTTATCTGGATGCTGAATCATTGAAGATAAAGTGGCTAAAGCATCAGTAAAAACATTTCGAGCACGAGGAATATGCCTGAACTCCAAACTTCTGAATTTATTTGCCAAATCCAATAAATTGCAATGATATGGCAAAATTTTTGAATCTCGAATTATCCATTCTTTAAGTGTTTGATGCACGAGTAAATCAGAATCACTGAACACTATTAAATCCTTGATCTCCATTTTCAACGCCATTTTTAATCCAAAAATGCAAGCTTCATATTCAACCATATTGTTAGTGCAGAAAAATCGCAATTTAGCAGAACCAGGACAATGCTTTCCTTCAGGCGATACCAGAACAGCTCCGATCCCAACTCCGAAAGAATTTGAAGTACCATCACAGAATAGTCTCCATTCAGGGTATTACTCATTCATATCTGTCGCTATACCAACAAACAAAACATCTTCATTCGAAAAATAAGTGTGAAGTAGTTGATAATCATTTTCCCTTGGATTTTCAGCCAAATGATCTGCGATAGCCTGCCCCTTGATTGCCTTTTGCGTGGTGAAGATGTTGTCGAATTCAGAAAGGATCATTTGCTATTTAGCCATGTGTTCGGTCGGCATTGGTTTTTCCAATAAGTATTTCAAAAGATCTGAACGAGAGATAAGATAGGTGGTGTGACTAAGCAAATAATGCTTCAATTTCTAGGATGCCCAGACCAATGCACAACAATTCCTTTCAAGAAATGTGTATTTTGCCTCGTAGGGTGTGAACTTTTTGCTAAAATAATAAATGGCTTACTCTTTTTTTCCAAAGTCATCATGCTTCCCCAAAACACATCCCACAGCCTCGTCGAGTACAGACAGGTACATAATCAAAGGTCGACCCCGCTTGGGTAGCACTAAGATCAGAGAGTGCAACAAATAATCTTTGATCTTATCAAAAACCTGCTGGCATTCTTCACTCCAATACAATGACACATTTTTCTTTAATAATTTAAACAAAGACTCACATGTAAAAGTCAATTGAGCAATGAGCTGACCGATGAAATTAATCTTTTCCAAGAAACTCTTCACATCCTTTTGTGTTTTTGGCACTGGCATCTCACGATTTGCTTTAATCTTGGTCGGATCTATCTCTATGCCTTTTTTTACTGACAATGAACCCTAATAATTTGCCGGCAGGAGCCCCGAAAGCGCACTTTGCAGGATTTTATTTCAAATTATATCATCTCAATCTTTCATATAACTTTTTCAAATCAACCAAATGATCCTCTGCTTTCTTGGATTTAATTATGATATCATCCACACAAACTTCCATCTCCTTATGAATCATGTTGTGGAACAAGGTGGTCATGGTCATTTGATAAGTAGCTCCAGCGTTCTTCAATCTGAATGACATTATTCGGTAGCAAAATATTCCCCATGGAGTGATAAAAGCAGTTTTCTCTCTATTTTCTTCTGCCATTAGAATTTGTTGGTATCCGGCAAAACAACCGTCAAAAGACTCGATCTCGTGCCCAGCGGTGTTGTCCAAAAGGATATGTATATTTGGTAAGGAAAAATCATCCTTCGAACTAGTCTTGTTCAAGTCTCGGTAGTCAACACATACCCTCACTTCTCCACTTTTCTTCGGGACTGAGACTGGATTTGAAAGTCAAATAGGATAATGAGACACCATGATAATCTTGGCATTGAGTTGCTTCTCAATTTGCTCCTTGATTTTGAAACTCATGTCCGGTTTAAATTTGCGAGGCTTCTATTTCATCGGTGAAAAATTTGGATCCGTTGGCAATTTGTGAACCACTATATCTGTTGAAATGCCATCATGTCATCATAGGACCAAGCAAACACATCTTGAAACATGATAAAAAATTCAATCATCTCTTTTCTCTGCTTTTTATTCAAATGAATGCTATTTTTTATCTCCTTAACCTCGGTCTCAGTGCCAATATTAATGATTTCTATTTCTTCTAAGTTTGGTTTGGATTTTTCTTCATATTATTCAAGATTTTTTAACAAAGACTCAGATTCTTCCTCGTTATCACTCTCTGTATATCTCAGTCCATAACTTATAACTATCGGACGCACAAAAGGACCATATCGGACGGCCGACAACCATTGAGTAACTTCGAACGCATGAAGAACTCACACTCGGACATTCGAAGATAATAAGCCAAGTCTTCTATGATCACTGACCTTGATCGGACACACAATACCTCAGTACTGGACGTCCGACAAACGTTGCGGTACTTCGGACGCAATACGCTGAGAGCACCGGACGTCCGAAAGAAATGAAGAAGAATTTGCAAGTTTACATCTTACCTTCGGACGTATATTGTGGAAGGACCGGACATCCTAAGAATCTCAAGAAAATATCTTGAACTCACTGTCTTCGTTCGGACGCAGAAAATCAGAGTACCAGACGTCCGACACCACCAACGGCTAGTTGCCTCTTCAGTTGCCTTCTATCCGTTGACAACATTAATTGAAGAATTTTTGGTCTCCTATAAATAGAGAATAGTAAACTACTTCAAAACTGATTTTTACACATTAAGTCTACATCAGATCTTGAGTGATTCAAATGTAAGAATACTCTAAAAAGAAGATTTGTACTCTTAGTTGTGTAATCTTCATTTAGTTTTTCAAGTGTGATTCAGTTTCTTCAATAGTGTAGCTTTGTGAGGGTTATCCAAATGATTGTAAAACTTTCTTACTTGATCAAGTGAGACTTGAGGCAAGAAGGAAGTGATCCTTCCTTTGTAGACAAGAGATTGGTTGTAAGTAGATCAACTTGAAGAAGTTTGGTATATAAAGTGATATTTAAATTTAAGTCAAGTTTGAAACCTGGTCTGCCATTCTATCCCTTTACTTACTGTCTTGCAATATATATTGTTTATTTCTTCTACTCACAATCACTTGTGCTAGTCCATTAATTATTTCTTTGTGAGGTCCTTTAGAAAAAGAAAGCAAGTTCTAGAAAAAGTGACTCATATCTTGGCTAGTTTATAGATAACCTAATTCACCCCCCTTTTAGGTTGTTTTCGATCCTTACAATTGGTATCAGACCTTGGTCTCCTAGAGATTAAGTTCAATCGACTTGGGATTAAAAATGACAACCAACAATGCCATATTCTTTGAGGAACAATCTATCACTAGACCTCCAATGTTCAATGGATCAAACTATGTGAGTTGGAAGGAGAGGATGATCATTTTCTTACAATCTATTGATATTCAGTTATGGTTTATTGTTAATGAGGGTCCATATGATGCTTCTATTGATGATAATACTCATAAGCCGAGACCAAAAATAAAAAGTGAGTTGACTTCTGAAGGTAGAACTCATCTTACTCTAAATGTCAAGGCTATGAATGTATTATATAGTGTTCTAGATTCAAATGAGTCCATTAGAGTCAAAGGTTGCAGATCTGCAAAAAAAAATTAGGATAAACTTAGAGAAATCCATGAAGGAAGCGAGAATGTGAGAGAACAAAAGAAGCCCATCCTGATCACTAAGTATCCTTTATGATGGAACCTTGTGAAAACATTGACAAGATGTACTGCAGATTCAATGATCTTATCAAGGATTTAGAAGTGCTTGAGAAGAACTACTCTTTAGGTGAGAAAAACAGAAAAATTCTGAATACCTTATCAAAGGATTGGGAGAGTAAAGTGACTGCCATAGAGGAAGCTAAAGATCTAAATATCCTACCTATTGAATCTCTTATTAACTCTCTAATCTCTAATGAGTTGAAACTCAAATCCAAGATACAGGAAGAAGAAGACACAAAGATGAGGAGGAGTATTGATTTGAAAGCTTCACAAGATGAAGATGATACAGCCTCCCTAGATGGATAAGACATGAAAGATGATGACAGTGACATTGCACTCATCACAAGAGGCTTCAAAAGAATACTCAACAAGAGAAGATTCAGAAAAGGTGGTCCGAGCAATTCCTTCCCGAATCAGTCCAACAACTTGAGAAATAAAGGAAAACTAGAGTTTAATAAAAAGCAAACTGATAAGTGCTTTGAATGCAGCCAACCTGGATACTATGCAAATGAGTGTCCAATAAAAAGGAAGAAGGAGAGCAAGGTTGAACGAAAACCAAGGTTCAACAATTTTCAGATTACCTGGAATGACTGCAATTCAGAAGATGAAGTCGAAGAAGAAGAGAAATCTGTCCAAGTGGCCTTCATGGCATTGGTGATGAAGAGGCGAACTTGGTAAATATTGTTAAAGAATCAAAATGGTTCATAGATAGTGGATGCTTAAGACATATGACCGGTGATGCATCACAGTTCATCAAACTCAACCCAAAAGCAAGTGGAAAGATAACTTTTGGAGATGATAATAAAGCCAAAACTGTTGGAATTGGTGATGTTGGTAAGAATAGTCAAACTTTTGTTCATAATGTCCTTTTAGTTGACAACCTGAGCTATAACTTGCTAAGTGTTAGCTAATTATGTGATAGGAACCTGTTTGTATTATTTAAAAAACATGAATGCCTTGTTCTTGACTCAAAGTTCAACATTGTTTTCAAAGAAAAAAGAGTTAACGACATTTATGTAGTTATTCTTGAAAAAGTTGATTCTTCCAGCCTTAGTTGTCTCAAAGTAGCAAATGAGGATCCCTAGTTGTGGCACAGAAGGCTTTGTCATTTCAATATGGATTTGCTAAAAGAGATTTCCAAAAAGGAACTGGTTAGAGGGCTTCCAAAACTGAACTTCAGTAAAAGCCGTATCTGTGATGCTTGCCAATTTGGAAAACAAGTCAAGGTATTTTTTAAACCCAAGAAATGCGTTTCTACTACAAAGCCCTTAGAACTCTTACATCTTGATCTTTTTGGTCCTACTCAAACCACAAGCTTAGGTGGCAAAAGATTTTGTTTGTTGTTGTTGATGACTGTTCTAGATACACTTGGGTGATGTTTCTTGCACATAAAGATGATGCTTTCAAAAACTTTGTTTCGCTATTTGCTAAGGTTCAGAGTCTGATTGGTTTGAAAATCATAAAAATCTGAAGTGACAACGGCACAGAATTTCATTTTTGTGGATTTCCAGAATTTTGTGACAACAATGGCATTACACATGAGTTTTCTATTGCTAGAGTTCCCCAGCAAAATGGAGTGGTTGAAAGAAAAAATAGAACTTTTCAAGAGACTGCTAGAACCATGCTTAGTGAATGCAATTTACCAAAGTACTTTTGGGGTGAAGCTATAAACACTGCCTGCTATACCATGAACAGAGTTCTTTTAAGACCAATCTTGAACAAAACTTCATATGAGCTGTTGTTTGATAAAAAGCCTGTTGTTGGTTATTTTAAAATCTTTGGTTGCAAATGCTTCATTCTAAACATCAAGGAGCATCTTGGTAAGTTTGATAAAAAATCTGATGAGGGGATCTTCCTGGAATATTGTGAAAATAAGAGAGGCTTTAGAGTTTATAATCGTAGAACTCTGATTATAGAGGAAGTTATACATATCACTTTCGATGAATCTAATGGTGACACTTCCATGAGTTGTGGTGAAGATGATGATGCAGGTGTTCAAGAAGAACTAAAGAAGCTACCAATCAGTAACCAAGGCACAACTTCATCAGAAAATGATTCAAAGGAAGATGAAAATCAAGATAGTCCTGCTAGGGAAGACAATGACAGATACACTACCATTCCTAATGATCTTCCAAGAGCCTGGAAATTTGTCCAAAACCATCCTAAGGAACTTATCATTGGTGATCCATCCGAAAAGGTTAGAACACGTTCCTCTTCTAGACAACTAATAGATAATTTTGCATTGGTCTCACATTTTGAACCCAAAAATATTGTTGATGTATTGAAAGATGAGAACTGGATTTTAGCCATGGAAGAGGAGTTAAATCAATTTAAAAGAAACAAGATTTGGACATTAGTTGCTAGACCACAAGATCATCCTATCATTGGCACTAAGTGGGTATTTAGAAACAAAATGAATGACAAAGGTGAGATAGTTAGAAATAAGGCCAGATTGGTAGCTAAGGAATATACTCAAGAAGAAGGAATAGATTTTGATGAATCATTTGCACCCGTAGCTAGGTTAGAATCTATTAGAATGTTTTTGGCTTTTGCATGTTTCAAGAATTTTAAATTATTTCAAATGGATGTTAAAAGTGCTTTCTTAAATGGTTTTATAGATCAAAAAGTTTATGTTGATCAACCTCCTGGTTTTGAAAATAAAATTTATCCAAATCATGTTTTTACGCACTCAAAAGCTTTATATGGATTAAAACAAGCTCAAAGAGCATGGTATGAACATTTGAGTGATTTTTTGATTGAAAATGGCTTCAAAAGAGGTATAGTGGATACTATTCTTTTCACTAAACAAAGTTCACGTGATCTTTTAATTGTACAAATATATGTGGATGATATTATATTTGGTGTTACTAATTAGAGCTTGTGCAAGGACTTTTTCAAAATCATGCACAAAGTGTTTGAAATGAGTATGATGGGAGAATTAAATTTCTTCCTTGGATTCCAAGTTATACAAACCCAAGATGGAACATTCATCAATCAAACCAAATACACCAAGGAACTGCTAAAAAGATTTGGAATGGAAGATTCAAAGCAAGTTGGAACACCCATGTGCACAAAAGTTGATGAAAAGAAGTATAGAGGTATGATTGGTAGCTTGCTTTACTTAACAGCTAGTAGGCCTGATATCATGTTTGCTGTGTGCTTGTGTGCTCGTTTTCAATCTTGTCCAAAGGAATCACATTTAAATGCTGTAAAAAGAATCTTTAGATATTTAAAAGGAACTTTGAATTTTGGCCTTTAGTATCCTAAGTGTCATGAACTTCCCTTGTGTGGATTCTCTGATGCTGATTTTGGTGGCTATAGAGTAGATAGAAAAAGTACAACTGGTATATGTAACTTCTTTGGAAATTGCTTAGTATCCTGGTTCAGCAAGAAACAGAATGCTATTTCATTGTCTATAATCGAAGCAGAATATGTTGCTGCTGGTGCTTGCTGTGCTCAATTGTTGTGGATGAAAAATACATTGAATGATTTTGATTTAGTGTATAATTGTGTGCCTATATTTTGCGACAACACTAGTGCCATCAATTTGACAAAAAATCCCATTCAACATTTTAGGACCAAGTACATAGACATTAAGCATCACTTCATTCGCGATCTTGTTCACAAGGGTGAAATTTGTATTCAATATGTTTGTTTTAAAGATCAAATTGCTGATATCCTCACCAAAGCCCTTCCACTAGATCAATTTGTGTATCTGAGAACAAAACTGGGCGTTTCAGAAAAAATTCTCTAAGTTTCTCTTTGGTCACTCTTTATCGGACGTTCGATGAATTAGAACGGATGTCCGACAGTGTTCTTCATCCTTTTTCCAGAAAAATTAGGGTTCGGACGGTTGCGTCTGATGCGTCACTTCGTTCGGCCGTCCGACACTCAAAAATTGCTTCATATAATGAAGTCACCTACCTCATTAAGTTCATTTACTTTCTAAGTTTCGGACGTTACCCTTCAGTTTTATCTCAAAGTTCAAATTTCAAATTACTCTCTCCTCTAATCAAGTTCCAAGAAATTGATTCAATCGACACCATTACACTCCTATTGCCTGTTATCTGGACATAATAACCTCTTCCAACCTCCAACTGCCTCATAATTTTCAATTCGCATCCGAAGCCCTAAACTCTCAAAACTTACTCCTTGTGGTTAGTTCGTGCATCAACATTAGTTCATATTGCATTCTTCATCTATCTCATACACTCTGCACCACTCCCTACATCAACATCCAACTACATTACATCATGGCTAGAATTAGAGGTGATTCTACGGGGGTCGGACGCTCTTTTAGACTTAGAGATGAAGATATTGAAATTGTGGAACCCTCCACCAAAGCATCCAAAAAGAAAACTGCAAATCGAGGTGGAAAGGTGAAGCAAACTGCTCAAAGGAAATGAGATGCTCCAACTGTTGAGCCATCTGATGAGCAGATGGAAGAGCATCACTCTGAAGAAAATCCAGTAAGTAAGAATGTAGAAGAAATGCAAGAGCCCACCCATGCTGAAGTAACTGTCATGAAATCACCTGGGAGAAGAAAAAGATCTGCCCAAAAGAGAAGCACTGCTCAATCTAATGCAGAGAAAAATGCTGAGGATCAGTACACCCCTGAACCATCTACCAGAAAATCTCCACGGACAAGGCCTGAGGTTCAGAATACTGAGTCGTCTGCCAAGCAAACTGCAAAACGAAAACGTTCTGCAAAGGAACCAGAGACTCAGCCTGCCAAGGAACCCACTTCTCTGCCAAAATTCATTGATGATGAGGCCAGAGACAGATTTGAGTTGGTCTCACAAAAGGGATTCATTACTCAAAGGACCATTTCTTCTTTTGAATTTCGTAAGCTTGACCTCGAACCTATCATTAAACTTTTTGAGTTTAAAAAATGGGTTCATCTTCTGTCCATCCCCAATACTTTTTACCCTGATATGCTTCATCAATTCTTTGCAAATCTTAGAAAGGGTAATTCACACACTGAACTCATCTCTAGGGTCAACTCTGTAGACATCACATTAACTCCTAACATTGTGAACTCTATTCTGAAAACAAGAATTGAAGATGGTTTTAAAGGAAAAGTTACAAATTGCTTTTCATATGGGGAATATCCTTCCGCTTATCATCATTTTTACGTTGCTAAATTCATGACCTATTTTCAATCGCACTTCAACACTCCTGCTGAGGCAAGATTAGAAGATTTTAGCCCTCAGAACTTGATCACTTTTACCATCATTTCAAATATGTTGGTGCCCACTGATGGCCACAGAACTGATGCGAACAAAATGGAGCTTTATCTATTTTACTGTTTTGTTGAAAAAAATCAGAATTGACTTTGAGTTTGTGATGTGCAAATTTCTGCTCAAGATTACCACTGATAGTCGTAGAAAGCTCTCTTATGAAAAATTTCTGACTCCTATCTTTGCCCATTTTAAAATCCCTTTTACTGGAAAATCACCCAAAGACAGTGCCTCAACAGTTTTCTCACAAGCATATTTTGAAAGAAAGAATCTAAAATTTTTTTAGAGCCATTGGTGTTATAAGGAGACAGTTGCAGAGACTAGGAGAAAGAACCTTCACGAAACCCCTGTCTCTCCTAGGACTCCTCGTGATCAGTCCATGTATGTCTCTCCATTCACCATCCACCCTAGAAAATCAGCCAGCAAGTCACTCTCTTCCAATTCTGAGGTCATCTTCTTGCTTGAGGACCTCAAACAGCATGTTCTGCTTATTGAAAATGGTCTCATGATGACCATGTCCCCTGTCCAGCAGTCTATTTTTATTGAAAAAAGGAATCTCCTTGTGCCTCCAATCCCAGAATTCAATGAAAACGCTCATAAAAAAGAGCCATGACCTCAGCCCACAGAGCATCCTGGTACTGAAGCCACTCTAGAAGCACATGCTTCCAGCTCTCAGCCCAAAAATAAAGGCAAGGCTCCAGTGACTGAGGACGCAACCGAAGAAGATGATGAAGAGACTGAGGAAAAAGACCTAGTGGATCCTGAGCAGTTTCGTCTAACCAGGAGAAGGCCTGGATCGTCTAAAATCACCATCTAGGCACTGCTAGAACACTGTACTTCATCATTAGGATAATAGTTCATCTTTTGCACTGAAAAACCTTTAGTATGCTATGTATTAAGGATCATATTTCTCTATTGGTTTGTAAAACTAGTGCTATTCTGTTAACTGATATTTTTTTTATGTTTTCTCTATGAATGGATGTCTTTATCCTTTGCTGTGAATGATTCTGGTTGGCTTTTGCTGATTACTGCCTGTTTGGATTTTACTGATTCTGGATGGATGCTGATACTGTTGCTGATATTGTTGAAAATATTTCATCTGATTGATAATTTCTTTTGAATGTTGACAAATCTGTTTGGTACAAATATTGATCATATGGCTGTTTCATGATGACAAAAAGGGGAAGAAAATGGATATGGAACTTATAAGTGAGGGGGTGTTGCGAATACTCTTGACATAGAATCTATAAGTAAGGGGGAGTCGGTTTGAGGGGGAGTTGCGAATACGCTCGTATTATGCAAGGGGGAGACTTTTTGCTCTATCCAATGTTTTGTTATCATCAAAAAGGGAGAGATTGTATATGTCAGTCCATAACTTTTGATGATTACAAAATAATTGGATGTTACTAATATTCTTTGAAGAGATTGTTTCAGGAATTGGAACAAAAACAAGGTCAAAGACTTGAAGCCAAAACAGGATCAAAGATTGACAAATTGCTGAAATAACTGTCAGATGCACAAAAGGACCATATCGGACCGCCGACAACCATTGAGTAATTTCGGACGCTTGAAGAACTCACACTCGGACGTCCGAAGATAATAAACCAAGTCTTCTATGATCATTGACCTCACAATACCTCAGTACCGGACGTCCGACAAACGTTGCGGTACTTCGGATGCAATACACTGAGAGCACCGGACGTTCAAAAGAAATGAAGAAGGATTTGCAAGTTTATATCTTACCTTCGGACGTATATTGTGGAAGGACCGGACGTCCTAAGAATCTCAAGAAAATGTCTTGAACTCACTGTCTTCGTTCGGACGCAGAAAATCAGTGTACCGGACGTCTGACACTACCAACGGCTAGTTGACTCTCCAACTGCTTTCTATCCGTTGATAGCATTAATTGAAGAATTTTTGGTCTCCTATAAATAGAGAATAGTCAACTACTTCAAAACTGATTTTTACACATTAAGTCTACATCAGATCTTGAGTGATTCAAGTATAAGAATACTCCAAAAAGAAGATTTGTACTCTTAGTTGTGTAATCTTCATTTAGCTTTTCAAGTGTGATTCAGTTTCTTCAATAGTGTAGCTTTGTGAGGATTATCTGAGTGATTGTAAAACTTCCTTACTTGATTGAGTGAGACTTGAGGCAAGGAGGAAGTGATCCATCCTTTGTACACAAGAGATTGGCTGTAAGTTGATCAACTTGAAGAAGTTTGGTATATAAAGTGATATTCAAACTTAAGTCAAGTTTGAAACCTGGTCTGCCATTCTATCCCTTTACTTACTGTCTTGCAATATCTATTGCTTATTTTTTCTACTCACAATCACTTGTGCTAGTCCATTAATTATTTCTTTGTGAGGTCCTTTAGAAAAACAAAGCAAGTTCGAGAAAAAGTGACTCATATCTTGGCTAGTTTTTAGATAATCTAATTCACCCCCCTCTTAGATTGTCTTCGATCCTTACACTCTCGTTTTGAATTTTTGAATCCATAATTTCGAATTTGTGAGAGATATTGAGATTGCAGTCATCAAATTTCGAAATAGTGATATCCAAAGGGTCAATGTATTTTATTTTTGGCCATCTAAAAAAGAATGAGATAGATACAACAATGCGTAAGTAAAATAATTGAAAAATGAACACTATGCATTTCATTGAATTTCAAATAAGGGACAAAACATCATAATACGCTATTTAACAAAAGATACGCTACTTAACATAAGACTTGTATTGAAAAGACATTTAATTAAAAACTATTTACAAAATTGAAAGACAAAAGACGAACAATGCGAATGGCTTCTTTCATAGTTCTCAACCAAAGGCAATCCCGCAAATTTATCGAAATTCCCTTCGGGAGGGAAGAAAATCAATAGTCCAATTTTTCATTGCTTCCCTGGAGACCTCTGAAAATTTTGGATTCTCCGACGGCTCACCCTCATAAGTAACTCCCACAAATAGTTTAGACAAACTGATATCCACCTCATCGATCGGGTCCAATTCAGACTAATCACTTCTGATGGATAGAAAAAAGTGTAGTGCAATGGTGGGATACTCCTGACAATTTGCTTTGCTTTCTTTTCTGCTCTCATGTGATCCAACATTTTTTTCTTGTCCCTGGCAGTAGGCTAAAACCCTAATCCAAAAGTGTCCTTCTTTCCTTGAGACTCTATTGGTTCTAGAATTCCCTGCAAATTACGCCCGAGACCCTTGCCTATCTCATATCCTCCTCGAAGTATTTCTTTAGCCATCATAATGCTGGATTCTGGCAAATTCTTTCCCACCACTGACTTCTCCTTAGATATCCAACTTACTGAGACAATATCAGCCACATGGTGAGGAGATGCTAGAGCTTTTCTATCATTTTCCTCTTTCAGTGCGAGATTGACGATCATAGTGCAATCATCCTCTGCAAGCACCGTGATTAATTGGTCATTCACTACAAACCTCAATATCTGATAGAGTGAAGATGGTATAGCACCCGAAGTGTGAATCCAAGGTCGTCCAAGTAGAATATTATAAACACTTGAGAAATTCATGATTTGACACATGACTCAGAATTGGGCAGATCCTATTTTCAATACTAAGTCCACTTCTCCCATTGATTCTCTTTTTGCACCATCAAATCCCCTCACCACAGTCGTAAAAAGTCGAAGTTTAGCTTCTTGAAATTCCAATTTAACCAAAGTATTCCATGGACAGATATTCAAACCAGATCCGTTGTCTATCAAAACTCTCAACAATAACTTCCCATTATAACGGATTGAGATATACAATGCCTTATTATGCCCAATCCTCTCAGAAGTTAAATCCTCACCAGAAAAAGAAATCTGATTTGAAGCCCAGACATGCTTGACTACATGAGTGAATTTGTCAACCGGAATGTTCTCAGGCACCTGAGCCTCAGTTAACACCTTGAGTAGAGCTTCTCTATGAAGTTCTGAAGTTAAGAACAGATTCAACATAGAAATTTGAGCAGGCATTTTATCCAATTGCTCGATCATTTTATACTCGCTTTTCTTCAACATCCTAGGAAAATTGAATGCCTCTTCTTCAGTCACAGTTGGTCTTGTTGGCGCGGTATTTTCCTTTGCCTTCGATGGCTCATTAACTGCAGGTTCACTTATGATTCTTCCAGATCTGTTGACTGCGACTGCCTCCTTCTTTGGTATTTCTTCTCCTCCAATCAATAAAACAATCTCGCTATAATTCCATGGAATTTCTTGTAAGTTAAGAACAGGTGCTTGTTCAGGTAATTCGAGTACCACAAGCTCTTGTTCAGGTAATTCAAGTACCATAAGCTCTGAAGGTTCACATTCAAATGGTATCACATCTAAGATAAAAGGATCAGCATTCTTCTCGACCTCGAAGGTTTCTTCTTCCAGTATGAATGGTTCTCCAATGACCCCTATTATCTCAACTTCATCCACAATATATTGAGTTGGCTCCTCAATCTGCTCGTCCACGGTAATAATTTCAACAGTATTCTTGTGCGCAGGAAGAGGGTTCTTGCTAACACTCGGTTCTTGTTCCTCTCTCCTTAAAATTATATCCCCGACCTCGATCATATCTTGAATTTTATGCTTAAGTGCCCAATAATTGGAAGTAGAATGTCCAGGAGCTCTAGAATGATAAGCACAAAAAGATTGAGAATTATAACCAAGGGGAAACCCTCTAGGATAGACCTTAAGAGGTATTGTACCAATTTTTCCTGCGATTTTGAGTTGTTCATATAACTGATCAAGGGGTCGACCTAGATTGGTGAAAGTTTTGTATGGGGTTAGGTTTTGGCCGTCATTGATTTGTTGATAATTGTAGTTCTGGTTGGCTGGTGAAACAGGTCTTGAATTATAAGGAGAACGAGGTCTAGTTTGAAAGTTAGGTGAAGAAATATGAAATGGGGTTGTGGGTCTGTTTGAAAATTTTGGTCAGGGTCGAGGGTGGTTAATAGTGGTATGATAAATAGGTCGAGGGTGTGGCTGGTATGGGTAACAGGGTGAGTAGGCGGGATATTGTTGGTATCTAGGTCGGGAAGAAAGGCCTTGGTCCCAAACTCAATAAAGTCAGGTCCCCAAACCTTCAAACCAAAGGCGAAAGGTCATCAATCCCAAGGCCTAAGAGTCGATGGTTCAAGTGATCCTTTGGACATTGCTGCGCGCACGTCGTGCCACGACCACATGTTCAAATGGATCGATCCTAATCTTAACGAGGTGGAGTGGTGTGACAACCACTAAAAGTAAAAAGAAATGAGGGGTTATAAAGTAAAACGTATGCACGTATGAAGTGCTCATTTTTGAAGGTAGGGATTAAATACCATATAATGTGGGTGAAGGTTCTAGGATGGCAATTCCCTCCTCCCAAGATGCAAGCGCGATAAACATAAGTGAATGAAAGAAAATGAAACACATTATTCATCATATATACGGATATCGAGACGATTGCACGTGTTAAATACAAGAAACCCTAAAAAGAAAAAAAAATGCAACTTAAAACCTCTAAATGTGACATATAAAAAGGTTAGAAAAAGAAAAGGATTGACTAAATCAAATGCTCGGACTCTCTAAAGCCCCCAGTGGAGTCGCCAAGCTGTCGCGCCCCATTTTTAAAGAAAAAATAAAATTACGGGTTTATAAAATGAATTTTTGATTTATTTTGAGTGAAAATGAATGTTTTGATTTGTAGAGAATAAATAAAGAAAAAAGGCCTAAGATAGGTCTTAAAAAGTGCGACGATTTTGGCCCAAAATAATAGTTTGAAAGGAGTTTTAATAAAAAATAGGAGTCGCCACTTGGTATTGGGTTAAGGTGTACCATGTCACCTAAAATAAATTTTTAAATGAAAAAGTAGAAAAAAACCCTTTTTAAACGACTCCAACTTTTCGAAAATCAAGAGAAAAGGGCTCGGGAGTCACGGTTGAAGAAAGGGAAGGCGAGGATAAAATCCAAAGCACCCTTTCAACGTAGTCAAGGCTAGTTGCGTGATTTAGTCTAAAATTTTCTTCATTTAACCTATAATATTTATCACATTTGGATATTGCTATATGAATGCAAACCTAGACCTAGTGGATATCAAAAGGGTCGAAATATGTCTCTTCAAATTCGATTGGTGCAAATCACACTATTTGTGATGTCCAAGAGTGAATCTTTGAAGAGATCACTAATATGCACAATATGAGACTCGAAAAAAAGAAAAAAAATAATATACAAAATATACATGACTTAAAAGAATGCATCATAACGGGTGCGGGCAGTTAACATTCGTGACTAGATTTTTCTTTTTATAGAGAAGACACAAATGTGCTAAAGCTAAGAGGTCATACCCGTTCATATCCCATATTTAAAGGGTTAATTCTCCTAATTTTGGTCAAGTAAATGATCTAACCTATTTCTAATTTTCCTAAATGAGATGTAAATCTAAATGTTATATTTTATACATAGGGATAAGGGATATATAGGGAAATATCATGTAAAAGTGATAAGGATCCTAGAAAATATATATGGAATGTAGTGATTTGTCATACAAATATGATCTAGCGCGTAGACAGTCCCTAAGGGTCTAGCGTTGGACTAATCCATGCATCTAAATTCTCACTAGCATTGGACTAGCGAGAAATCGAGGAAATAGGGCCACAACTTGCGTTTGATTAGTGTGGTGACGTCATATAAAAACATAATAAAAGTAAGTAAACACCCAAATCACATAAGCACATAGCACGCAAACATGATATCTAGATGCAAAGACCCTAAGAAAGCGAGTAAACAGGTAAACACACAAGCATGCAAGCACACACAAGCAAATAAAAGTAAATAGAGACCTAACTATTACATTTGGGGCCCTAACTACAATCCAAAGAGGGGTAAAAAATGAAATGAAATAAAATAATAACTTAACTATTACAATTTAGCATTTAATTGCCTCTCAAATAATAAAAAATTAAATTAAAATAAATATACAAAATTAAAAACAAGTAAAGTGAATAAACAAATAAATAAAATAAAATAAAATAAAAAATTCAAAAAGCATGCAATTAAGCACCTAAAATCACATAGGAGCACATAGGATCAAGTAAAATCAAAATAAGGAGTAGAGTGTACCTCTCTTGAATTGGTGATCTAATGAAATGAAATTTCTCTTATTTATCCTCTAAAACAACAAACATGGTCAAGGTACCATTTAATTAACAAACAAAAGCAACAACATGTAAAGAAATGGAAATGGTCATGAAATTGAACAATTAAAGCATTTAAATGAAAGTAAACACCCTATATTTAAGAATTTAAAACAAACAAGGACCTAATCAAAAAAATTATAAAAGTTTTAAGGGGTCAAATTATTATTACAAATATTAGGGGTGAAATGAAAGCAAAATAAAGCCCTCAAGTCTAATTAAGCTCTAATTATCTCCTAAAACCAATAAATGACTTTGTCTAAAACATGGTTAAAACATAAAAAGATTGATTGAATTTTTTTTTAAAAAAAGTAAAACTGATTGATTTTCTCTATTTTTTGGGCCATAGTGAAATAAAGGGAAACTTGAGGGGTTAAAATGAAATATTTTGAAATTTTTTCATGCATTTTCGAAGAAGCTTTCTTCTTCATTGTTCTGCAATCGAAAGCCTTTGCAATTTTCTTCTGGGTTTCATGATGCAAACTTCCCTTCGCATAAAATCTCAACCAAATACCAAAACTTTAATCTAAGCAACAAAACACAGAAATTCAACATCCAAACAAGCCAAAAAACTCAGAATGGGAACATGCAATTCTGGAAAACTTCTGCAACCTTTTGTATTACTACTACGAACAACAAAAGCAGCATTTTTGACCAACCCAACATCAACCCATCATTTAATCTTTTGTAGAAAAGAAAAATAAAACATTTTTCCATGAAATACAAAGGCTAGATTCAATAATACAGCAACCAGCCACAAAAACTCCAAACCCAACACAAGATTATGCAACTCAGGTTTCAAACAAGAGAACCGCAAGATAACAAAGGAAGAAAAATGAAGATTTTGATGCAAAGTCGCGAGATTAGCAGCATGATTCTTTCACTTTCCTCTCCTAAACATGTCAAAGACTAACAAGACGAACGTTTAACTGGTGTACATGAGGATCTAAAGGATAATGGCTCAGTCACGGCTCAAGCATCGACCACAACAAAACAACTCAAGATTCACAGCTTATGCACTTGGATTCTCATAAAAAATGGTGTTAAAGCAACAAAAGGGAGAAGCTAAGGTTACCTTGGAACCTTTGTAAAGAAGATCGAACGTGAAAGTCCTCCAAAAGATCACGCCATTCCGGAAACGAAGTTCAAGAGGGTTGCTGCAGAAAATTTCAGCGCTGACGAGAGCAGCACTTTGGGTCACGATCTGGCTAGCTTAGAGCTATTTTCTCCCCGAAATTTGTAAACAAAATTCCTTCTACTGTCTCCCAAGAAGGTGCAGAAACCACAAGATCCCTCAAAAAGTCAGAATCAAAGCCTAACTTTGGTCCAGAATCAGGATTGCTCGTCAGGCTGGTGAAGAAAGTTTTCAGCAACTTTTCTTCTTCTTTATCCTGATCTTCCCTCTCCTTTTCCTTTATTTTCTTGTTTTTTTTTTCCTTTTTCCAGCTTCTCTCTTCCTCCCTTACTCTCCCAGATTCCCTCTTTCTCTTCTCCTTTCCTTTTTCTTCCTCTCTTCCTTTCTTTCTTCTTCCCGAAACCCTCTTTTCCCTTTTCTCTCCTTCCCTGCCCGAAACCTCTTTCTTGTTTCTTCCTCAGCCCTTCTCCACTGCCCGAAGCTCTCCTCACTCTCCCTCTTAGTTCCAGATTTTTCATCCTGCCCCCAAGCTCTCCTTTTTCGCGATTTTTCTTTTTTCCTTCCCTTTTTCTTTCACTCTTACCCGAAGCCCCTCTCTCTTGTTTCTTCCTCATTTTTCCAGACTTTTCCCTAAGCTCCACTTGTCCTAGCCACCTATCCCCTTGCATGTGTTGTGGTGTCAAAAAAAATCAAAGATACATGGCTCATTTGCATGCATTCCACCTAACTAATATATATGGCCTCCACCTATTTTCTTTTTCCATTTATTATTATTATTATTATTTTGTTTTTTTCAAAACAAATTTATGATAAACAAAATATTAATTCCTAATTGAGATTGCCTTACAAAAATGTCATTTTATTTGGAAAAAATTTAATTTAAAAAGATTAAAACAATTTTTTGTGAGAATTTTCTTTTTTTAGAAATTTAATGCAAAAATGTTTTAAAAAGAAAAATAATGAACCTAATTTACTAAAATAAATAAACACTAACTATTATTTTGCAAACTTAGTCAACCAAAATAAAATAAAATAAAATTAAGAATAAATAAAGAAATAAATCTAAAATCGAATTAAATAAAATTGAAATTTTGGTGTCTACATAGTGGATTATTTAGTGTGGTAAGACTACTGTTACAATTCAGCCACTTTAGGAAGTTGTAAGCCGATTAGTTTCATTATTCTAATTAGGTAAGGAGTTGATTCTTGTAAGTCTATAAAAAGGCATCAATTTCATTCAATAAAGGGACATTACGTTATTTTGGCAGAAACTTCGTTTCTTGAGAGTGTTCTCTCTTGGCTCAACGAGCCCTCCTTGAATGGCTAGAATAGTTTAGCATTCACTTGGTTTATCAATAAAAAATATCATTCTTGATTGTGGCGCCTTGTAACAAATTCCTAGGGTTCGCTAGTTCATTTGAATGTGGGTCAAGAAGGTTCGCAATCACAGGGATTAGAGGGGTCCGGAGTAGAAAATTTCAACCAATTCAAACCTATAAATATCACCATTGATCCGGGGTTCATAGTCGCCAATTTAGTCATCAACGGGATTCGTATCAATAGGAAACATTTTTTGTTGGTTGGAATCCAGCATTTCCAGACTTGGGTACTTGACTCAGGTACACCCACGGTAATCAGGTTTGGAGTTTTTTGTTGGAAAGTTTCTTCACGACACCCTTTTTACTCTTTTGTGCTCCAAAGTCTTACAACTAACACCAATTGCCAAACATAAATAGAATCAATCCAATAATGCGATATTTGGCCAAAAGCACAAGAAAATATTTGCAATTTCACTAATCAATATGCACCCTATCAACTCCCTCCACACCTAAACCATACTTGTCCTCAAGCACGCGAATAATTAATTAAGCAGTTGAGTTCAAACAATGGCTATTGCTCAAATCACCCATTATCATGGTACAATTAAAACACATATCAAGCTTTAATGGCTAATCTCCAAGAGATATCTCTCTGATTAGTTTTTAAAATCAAGAACCCTTCCAATTCCTGACTAACAAATTTAAGAATATAAAATATTTAACTAGCATTGGTCGGCAAATAGTTTGACTATTAAGTAAAATCTCAACATTATAACTCATGGATCTGCAAGCTAGCATAATCATTCAAGCACTTTCACATTCACATGCACTTTTTCAGTTTCTATCCTTTTTTTGGGCATATTTTTTCTTTTCCAAGTTGTCCCTCACACTTATTTTTTTTTTTCAAATTTTTCAGGAAAAATGCCTAGTTCTTAGCCATGCAAACCATTTGATGCGAACTCCAACATCTACCAAATGAAGGAGTTCGGTTACTCAACTTTCACCACTTAAGGACCACATACTTATAGTAATCGCCACTTTTTGATGTGAACGTCAAAACTTGTGATGAAAATCCCTGGTTACTAAGCAGCGATAACTAGCAGAGTATATCCTAACATTATTCACAAATAAACACCAAATTAAAATTAAAGACCACACAAGCCCACTTTATTTTCCAAATATGGATAACTAAGATTAATAGTTGAATCAATTTACTCAAAAAATAGTATGAAATGCCTATGGTGGGTTATAAATTGAATTCGGATAGGTGTTCTAGAGGGAATCCATGCCCAGGTGGTGGGGGCGGTTTGGTGCGGGATTGGCAAGGTAGGTTTGTTTTTGGTTACTTGTGTTTTGTTGATGGTTTGACAAGTTTACATGAGGAGCTTAAGGCTATACTTTTTGGCGTGTGATAGTGTATATCTCGTGGATTTTATGACTTACATATTGAAACTGACTCATTGGTTTTAGGTAAGATGGTTTAGGGGTGTTTTGCATGTCCTTGGAAATTGCAAGGGGATTTGGAAGAGTTTTGAGATACAGGCATCATTTCCAGGTTATCTCGCGTTGTTATAGAGAGACGAATAAGCCAGTTGATAGACTTGCAAATATAGGGGTTGGATTACAAATGAATTGTACTTATGATACATTTACAGTACTTCCTCGTCTGGTTCGTGACGATGTTCGATTCGATAGATTAGGACTCCCTAGTTTTCGAACAAAAATTCATTGAAATGTCTCAAGAATCCTCTGTATTGTTATGATTTTAAATAAATAAATTGGGGCTGGCATGCCCCCTTCGTATACGAGGTTGGCAAAAAAAATGGTAGGAAAATATTTACAGTACCTAGAAAAGTTAGCCAAAAAACACAGAAGCCACAAAATCTAAATATTCACTAGGGAGATACTCTTAGAGTTTACCACGCCATACTTAATACATTAGCATATAAAACCTTAGCAATAGTAAAATTTGAGACATTTAGCCATTGCTTATTAGGACTAGCCACAAAAATGTACAAAAGAAAAAAAAGACAAAAATGAGATGAAATTCGAAAACCTCTAACAAAATTCCAATAAAAATGCCTACAATGAAAATTATCAATATACTACATCTCCATACCTACTCCTTAAATTGTTCCCATTGTAAGAAATACAGAACAAAAGAATAGAAAGAGGACAACAAAACTTCCCTGATCACAGAGGGGGCCGTAGACGGCTATGGATGCAAAGCAAAAGACAGTGTGGATCCAACATGATGAAAATAAGCCACCAAATTCTACATCATCTTGGTTATGTGAAGTTCGACATTGGTCAGGCGACTATCCATGTACTGAACCTGTGCATGCAGGTACTGTAACTCAACATCTCAAAACGATAGTAAGGAAGGTGCGAAGATAGAGGGTCCAGGATCCCTACCAACAGCGCCCAATATGGACAAAGGGCAAGAATGAGTAGAACCACATCTAAAGGGAATGCGTGTGGGTCCTGAGAAAGTGAATTGCCACACACCATTAATTCGCTCCACTATACCTTTTTTTTCTAGACATACCAAATCTAAAGGTTCCATTTGACAAGGCAGATGCAAATCATGATTAGTAAGATCAAGAACCACTAGATTAACTACTAAATGAGTAATATAGGGGTCAAGAATCAATGGTTTGTCTTTTTTGGAAAACACAAATTTGGATTGGGAATCCAACCAATAGCCCAAATTTACTTTAATATTATTAAAACAAAGAAAAATTCAGGCCTGGAAAAGTTTTCAAACTATCTTTCCTCCCTGAATAATTATAGGTTAGAAAACACTAAACATAGCACAAACTCGGGTATTTGAGGAAAGAACTCTTGGATTGGCTAGGATCATTTACGATCAACAAAGATATCCTACTAGATTTCAGTATGAAAAGAGAAAAATAGCTGAACATAATCACAAGCACTCTCTGCATACTCTGTAGACTTCGCATACGCCTTATCAATAAACCCTAATGAGAAGAGAAAAATGGCTGAATATAATCACAAGCACTCTCTGATACTCTCTAAACGCTACATACACCTTATCAATGAACCCTAATGTCACATTAAAATTAGTGATGGATTGCTTAAACCCCCAACCCAATAATCAGAGCCTAATTATGTTCAGAGTAGCGATAAAAAAGTCATTAGGCAGGTCAAACTCAAAGGTAGCATAAAACTCGCTAATTAGCTCAGCAACGGCAGTGCACCTAATGCAGCATATGGACGCCACCAATGGAAGTAAACATCCTCTCAACATCATCAAATATATTCAAAGAGACAAGTGTTAGAGGATGAAGGTACTTACAAGGGATTATTCTCCTTTCACTACAAATGGAGCATCGTTGTTTATTTGCAACTTTGAAAAAATTTAAATTCCCTCCAAAGTGAGAGGACAAGGATATATGAATACCCTTTCCCCTACCTAGACAAGATCTTTTTCCTAAAGATGAAGAGGGGGTGAGAGGGGTTGATCGTGGGGATGGCTGGTTCGGAGCAACTACTGCCTAGTTTAGACTTAGATTTGATTTGTTTCTTGACCATACTTTAGTCAACCAAGAAGTGAACATATACACAAGAGAATAGGGACCGAAATGTCAATTCAAGTCACAATGAGTTATCCCTAAGTGGCTGCTATAATGCCAATTGTAGGTGCTCAATTGCGCAATCAAATCTAAAATAAAAATATCAACCAAACAAAATCAAAATGACCAAACCGTTCCTAAACTGTCCACATAATGAATTCAGAGGACCATTACCACTGGTTCCAAAATGATGAATCAGGCAATCCACATGTGATAACCAAATTCACCAGCCTAAAATAATTTTTAACTTGACATAGAAATTGACAAAAATAAGTACCATCAATTAGGAAATATCAACGTCCCAATGTGTACCAAACAACTATCAACAATCAGCAATTCAAAACTAATTATAGTTCATATGTAGAATAACTGCGAACGAAACTTAAATGCCAAGCAGTGAATAAAGAAATCGAAGAATTGAAGGGTAATAAGAGCAATGAACCTAGTGTCGGCTTTTTATGAAAAAGGGCAAATGACTGAAAAATAATGGAGAATAGCTGACAATTGTACCCGATCAGACAGGAGGAATAGCAGCAAGAATAGTCGGTAAAATGATGACAACAAGTGAAGCAGTGGTGGGAGATTCCAATGAACGTGGATGGCGAAGGTCGATGGTGAATAGAGACTCGACAACTCCAGTGGCAACGATCAGCTAGACGGATGATGACGGCGACAGGAACGACTGGCAGGTGAGTAGGTGACGAGAATATAGTAACTCCAGTGGCAATGATTAACGATGAATAGGTGGGAAGAAGGAGGAGTAATGCCGAATAGAAGGATGGAATAAGTGATGACAGTGATCGACGAAGGTGAACGGCAACGATGATGGCTGTCAGTGACAATTTTCGAACAATGACAGCAATGAAGTTCGTGTGGCTGGAAGAAAAGAAAGTGAAATAAAGGATGAAGAGAAAGAAAAGAAGGGAAAAGAAAGACAAGAAAAGAAGAAAATAAACCAAGGCTTTTTGGAAAAATTTTTCCTTTTGGCTCTGCTTACTAGAATAAGACATGGGCACACCTTGTCAATGTGTAGTCTTCTGGTCGAAGGTCTTAAATCTTCGCTAGTTTCAGTGTGCCCCAAAGACGTGGGTACACCTTGTTGGATAATAGTCTTCTGTCCACTAAAACAGCAAAATTGAAATCAAACGTATAAAATATGAGAAACCTAAAATAAAAGTAATAAAAAGAACATAAAAATGAATTGGATTACCTTCCAATAAGCATCTTTCTTTAACGTCTTTGGCTAGACATAGGCGAATCTCTTTTAAGTGGTATAGGTTGGATCTTCAAGATGTATTATTGCACTTTTTCCATTGAAAAACCTTCATAATAGGGTTTAAGATGATGACCATTGACTACAAGCTTCTTATCAGTCTGCATGCTTTGGATTTCTGCTATACCATAGTGAAAGGCATTAGTAACAACAAAGGGACCTATCCAATGAGAACGCAACTTATCTAGAAACAAGTTAAGTCGAGATTGATAGAGAAGGGCTTTTTGTCCAATTTAAATGTTTTCCTGACAATCTGTTGGTTATAAAAAAAACTTACTATTCTTCTTTATAGATTATTGTATTCTCATAAGTTTCATTTCTTAACTTTTCCAATTCTTGTAATTGGAGTTTTCTATGTACTTCATGTAACGATCCCACATCGGTTAGAGAGAAGAGTCATGACTGCTTTATAATCTGTTGTGGGCGTCCCCCCACTTGATCGAGGCCATTTGGAAGGATGATGACTAACTGTGGGACAATATTGGTCAGGGGTGTTAGACTTCAACTTCATCAAGATTCATATTGCATTTCTTAATTGCCCAGAATGCTTTGTGCTTAAATTTAATTGGTAAATGGCATGACTTCTCAAACATCAATCTATAGGAAGACATCTCAATAGGTCTCTTGTACGTGGTCGTATAAGTCCACAATGCATCCTCCGATGTCGAACTCCAGTTCCTTCTATCCCGGCGAACTATTTTTTTAAAAATAGATTTAATCTCTTTGTTCGAAACCTCGGCTTGATCATTCATTTGAGAGTGATAGGATGTAGACGCCATGTGATTAACACCATATTTTTTTAAATAAATCCATAGTCATCCTATTACAGAAATGCGTTCCTCTATCACTCACTGTAACTCTTGACACTCCGAAACGAACAAAGATATGAGACCTAATGAAATTTGGAATCACTTTTGAATCATTAATTCAAGTGACTTTTGCTTCCACCCACTTCGAAACAGAGTCTATAGCCAATAAAATATAGAGAAGACAAAAGATGAAGGGAAGAGACTCATAATATCAATGTCTCAAACATCAAAAATCTCACAAAAGAGCATGGGAGTTTGTGGCATTTGATCTTTACAAAAACTATTGCCTATACTTTGACACCTATCACATGACTTGTAGAGCAAGTATGCATCTTTGGATAGGGTAGGCTACTAGAAACCGCTCTCTAACATTCTACGAGTCATTCTTTTTAGTCCAAAATAGCCGTCGCACGCATAAAAATGATAAAATGTTAGAATAGAATTAAACTCAATTTCACTTATGCATCTTCGCATTATTTGATCTGCACATTGCCTCCAAAGATAGGGATCATCCCATAGGCAATATTTGGCATCACTTTTAAGTATATCTCTTTTGGCTTTCGACCAACCTACAGGCAATTGATTAGTGACCAACTAATTAACAATACCAAATTAGAAAAGATCTCCCTCAATAGAAAATCATCCTTAGTAATGGAACATTGACTCAAATGGTCTGTGACTATATTTTTTACTCCTCTCTTGTCTCTAATTTTCAAATCAAACTCCTGTAGAAGCAAAATTCATCGGATCAGCCTTGGTTTAGTAGCCTTTTTGTGAGGACTCGAAAATTTTCTTATTTTATTTTATTTTATTGGTTTATTTACTTAATTATTCAACCGTCTTCTCTGAATAATTTATTTCAACCATTTTAAATTCATTTACACAGAATAAGGTCTCACTTATATTTTAAAAACGTCCCGTTAGTAAATTTAATTTTTTGGAAACTCGATAATCTTGGAGAATTAAGAATGATCAATAGTAGACTAAGAAAAGTTAATTGAGGGATTAGAGGTGAGTGGGTTCAAATTTTCACTTTATCACGCGCAAGTCAAAAGTTCGGGTATTTCGCGTCGGAACGACTAAGTGGAGATTTAAAACATTTAAACTACACTACTAAGAATGAATAATTACCATATTAAAGGAAGTACCTTGAAGGATTAGTGCACGAGTATATCAAACCCGAGAGAAAACGGTGGTACGAAACCCTCGCGCAACAACTATTCCTAGTTGACTTTTGGATTGCTTAACCCTTACTTTTCTTTCCAATCTTCCAAGGGAAGCTTCACACAACTCAAACCACTCTCTCTCTCCTCTCTTTGGTCGGCCGAAACAGCAAAGGAAAAGGAAGGAAGAAAGCTTCTTCATCTTGCTCTAAATCTTGTTTCATTTCCCTCACAAATCTTCACCCAACTCACATACAACTTGGAGATTAGTTCTAGCTTGGAGAAAGGCATCATCTTGTGGAATCTCTTGGAGGTTTTGTGGTGGAAAAATTTTGGTTTCTATAAGGGTTCAAGAGGTAACCCTTCACCTTCTTCAATCTTTCTAATTTCTTCAAGAATGAAGCTTAGTTTGCATTGGTTTACAACCCTAAACAAGGAATAGGCTAGCGGACTTGAGGTGTTTCATTTCTTGCTTTAATCTCTAGGTTAGCTGTCTTGAGGTGGATTATAGGTAGTGTGACAGCCCCACCTTCCCCTAGGGCAAACCAAAGGGGTTAGCGGACTGCCTGCCCAACTCTCGCCAGGACTACTAAGCCGAATACGAGATTTCCAAACCTCACGGTGCCATGATATGTCGAAAGTACGCTTCCACAAGCACGAAACGAAACGAAAACGGAAGAAAAGAAAATGGAAAAAGACTGCCACGTCATAATCGCGCAGAAGTTGGCCGGATATCCGGTCGGATTCAAGGCAGTAGCGAAACCAAATTTTTTTCAACTTCCCCTGCCAATCCGGCCAAGAACTGGCTGGATATACGGCTTGATTCGGTAAACAGTTTCCCGCCAAAATTTTTCTTTTCTCGATCAAATCCCGCACTCGTTCGAATCTCCAATGGATACAAGTAAAGTTCATGTAAACCTATCGAACATACATTTACCAACAAATACACGAGAGAGACATGAATAAACACTTTGAAACACACGTTGGAACTTTACAAGTAAAAGTGTGATATTAGATCGAAATACAATTAGGGTTTTTCTAGTACAAAGGAGCTTAACAAAGGAACGTTTACACTAGCTCGACTCTTTCATCCAAAATCATGATTTCACAGTTTGCCCCCTGTAAGGAAAGCAAAGATAACTGGAAAAGGGTGAACTTACGCTCAATGAGGTACCAAAAATCCAAGTAATCAAGAATCAAGGCATTTCATGTTTAATCAGTCAGATACACATACCAGATATAAAGTAAAGCAGTTAAAACAGTGATTCAAATAGGAAGGATACAGGTGGCTCTCAGGAGCCAGATTCCCGTTGCAGTAACAGATCTTGATCAAGTAGTAGTTGACACTCCGTCAACTTTAAAGTAAAGTAACTAGTTCAGTAGAGCACCACTTAACGCCAAATTTCGTCCACCAAACATATCCCTTACCGGCCCCGAACACCTCAATAGGAATACGAATGGTAATACTCGAGTATACCGGAATATAGAGTCTCAATACCCAAAGATTCCCTAGGAACAGGCATCCATGGATTGTCAATTTCCTCGACCAAGCCCTTGCTGGCTCGATTTAATTAACTCCCCATGAGGTTGAGCTCAGGTTTAACAAGAAGGTCGTTGGATACACTTCCAAACAACATTATAACAGGCATAGGTAACTGATTCAAGCTCATAACAGGTACAAGTAACAGATTCCAGTTTATACGGTAAATAGTTACACAGGCTAGAGAACGAGTGTGATAAAGTACACCCTCATCTCATTTAGAATAAACAGAGTTCATAGTTATTCATGTCACAGATTTCAAGTACAGATGACCCAATTAAGCAACAATTCAGGGGAGTGGCACACTCACCAGTTCAAGCAAGGATAACTTCAAAAGTTTCCTTCTCAAGTATGGCTTTAATCGCCGGCACTTCCTAGAACAATCAAGGAAAAACACTTAAGACTCGACTTCAAGACCTAGTAAATGAAATTCGTAGGTGAGACTTGGTTACGAGTCATGTGCCTATCCACATGAACCACTAATGCAAAACAAAGATGTGGCTTTAGAGTGAAAAGATAACAATTAGCCCTAAAGGCATAAACAACCTTAAAGCCCTTCACCTCTACCCCAAAACCATACCTACCATGATTTACCATCTCCAAATTTGAAGTGGAAAATGAGAGTAAGAACAATTCTACGAAAACAGGATTTTCCAGTTTTGCGCAACCCTATATGAAAAATCATATCTCAAGCTTTTTAAATCCAAAATTGATAAAATTTATACCTTGGAAAAGACATTCAAAGAGCTACAACTTTCCAGAAAATGCCATTGTAAGATTCAGAACACAAGTCAGTCAAATTCGAGCCTCAAGTTGCTGCTTTATCTAGTAAAAGACAGAACAGGTATATAATTTCAGTTAACTTTGCAAAATCACCATAAATCACACAGACAGAACCAGGGTCTGAAATTTTCAAGGTTTGTAGTTATATGAATCTAGTTTCAAATGCAACAAGCAGAACTCATTTCCGACATTTCTACATCAAGATATAGTAGATTTCCCGAGACTGCACAGAAGTTCCTACAAAAATTTTGACAGCACCTCCCTTTGTTTTTCTTTATTTTTCCATCCAAACATCAACACCAACCACTTCTTAATTTCAACCACAAGTGCACCCACAAATCACAAGCTATCAAACATCCATAATTAGAGCCATAATACCCTTCAAATACAACCAAGTAGTAGCTTAAATTAGAAACCCTAAAGCTGGAATTATGCATCCAAGAGGAAATTTTCCGTAAGCAACCACAACTAGCATATAGAAGCTTCATTTTACACATAACAAAGCTATCATACCATGACTAGTCAATAATTATCATATAAGGACAGAAAAATTACCAATAAATCTGAAATTTGTCAAGCTCTACCTTAAATCATGAAATCTCCCACAAAATAGCATATTTAACCACTAGAAACCTCTAATTTACCATTATTAGTAACAAAGAGAAGATTTCTTGACAAAGTACCTTAACACCTCAAGAAAGGTAGTAGCTTGGAGCTTGTACTTCCAAAATCACTCCACTCAATCCTTTAATCCACCTTAGTAAACAACTTTTATGGAGGGTTTTGCAAAAATTTTGGTTGGAATTCAAGATTGGGCAAGAAATTGAAGACCAAATGAAGTTTCTCTCTTGGTTTCTTTCCCTCAAGGTGGCCGGCCAAGGAAGCTTAAAATGGGATAAAAATTGGGTCAAAATTGATGTTTAGGAAAGTGAAATACTCTTAGTCAAAGTCCACTCACTAATCGGGTCGCGACACGTGGCGCCTCTAAGCTTTAATCTTATCTTCTTCTCTCCAATACTAATTAATCTAGCTAACTTCCCATGATCTCCTAACACCTCGTAAAATAATATTCCTTTACACAAAAATCACCTAATCACCAAAATTTTATCGCACTTACCGTACCAGCGGGTCCCACGTCTATAATACACTTCAAACTTAACATGAACCGACTCATACCAGGAAAATGATTTGAAAAACTATATTCACTTATAAAAATGTATATAAAGTTAATATATTGAAGGAAAGTATAAAATAGTAGACAAGGAAATAAAATAATGTCTAGAAAATATAAAAAATTTTGGGTTCTCACAGGTAGCTGACTTGAGGATTAAAATGCTTGATTGTTGTGTTTATGTGTTATATGAGAGAATTACGATTAGAAAGTGGAGAGAAATCGAAGGAAAAATGGAAGTGCAAGCAGGCCGAAAATTCTGTCCATGTTGTCCTGTTTGTATTTCAAAATTTTGATACTTGATTGGCTGTGAAATTGATGGTTATATGTTGTATATTGTGTGTACAATGTGTCTTCCAAAAATCATTTCATTTGGTTGCATAAAACTTGAGCTTTGGCAAGATTCAAATCTGGAAATCGTATAGCAGGGGTACTCAGACAGTGCTTCTTTATCCAAACATAACTTTTTGTACAAAAGTCAAAATTGAGTGCTGTTAGTGGAATTCAAAACTAGACATTCATAGCTTTCCAACGGTATAAAAATCTCCTGCTGGTTCATTTTGAGTGAACCACAGTGAGTTGGCAAATTTAGCTGTTCTGTTTTGACTGTTCATACGAAGCGTTTTGTGGCTTGATTTTGTCCCATTTCTGAAAAGTTTTTCAAAATGATATCTTCTGATGAATTGTGGCATTTGGAACCTAGTTTCCAAAGCCACCAATCATTCTCAATTTGAGTTTATATAGAGTTAGATATGGCTTGATTTCGAAAATGCGACAAAGCTGGAAACTGGAAGCTTTTTCCTTTCTTGCTGGCTGAATGGTCAAACCTGTTTTGGGAGATTATATTTCGAAAATTTTAGTGTAATTTCACCATAAATTGCTTATTAAATGTTTCTGGAACCTTGGTTTCAAAAATGGAGTGAATTGGGGTTGATTTCATTGGATAAAACCTTTGAAAAAGAAAGAGAAGTAGGAAGGCAGATTAGCCTTGAAATATTTCATGAACTTTGGTCGTTTTGTTAACTGCTTTTTCGGGTAAGTTTTTGTCTAAATTTTGATAGAGAAGTAACCCATATATGAAGTTTAAATGTACCAAATTTGGTATAATTTCAATGCCATTTCGATATCCAAATGATGCCCCAACGATTACTCTTCAAATCTGGAAATTTACCAATCAGTTTGCAAGATTCAGCTGACTTTGAACTGTCATATCTTGATGCTCAAAACTTCAAATTTAGTTCTGTTTGTCGTGTTTGAAACCTTGTTTGGAACTCTTATTGTGTTATAAATTTCAAGGACTGATTCACTTTCTATGAATTTTTTTGAATTTCCAAACATCACCGAAACCAAGACTGGTTCTGTCTTACCTTCTTGAATCAGCGACTTTGAGCTAAAAAATGAATGCTTTCTGTTTAGAATCTTGGAAAATTTCTTCTAAGAACCTTTAGTACTTTGGATCTAGTTTCCAACGGTATAAAGTTTTCCATTTTTTGACATACCAAACTCAAGATCTGATTTTACCAAGTTTATCGCGCAAAGCTGAAAATTCATGATTTCTTAGGAAAAGAGTTTTTAGAACTATTCATTTCCTTTTGCCATTGATAGCTCATTTTAAACTCGATTTTATGGAGGATACTAGTTTCTCTTGTGACTTTAAATCCTTATTTTTGAATTTTGATTTTCTAGATATTAAAGCACTTTTAAGACATTGTCTTAGTATTATGCAAGTGTACATTCTTCCTTGTTTGGCAAGGGGTTTGTAAGTATTGTGAGTGATAGATAATTGTTATTTCTTCAGGTGCTCAAGAGGATCTTGCAGAGAATCTCGAAGCCGACCACTAAAGATCTTATTTTGCACTTACTCATTAGTTTTGAATTGGTTAGTGTCAAGTGCATGAATAATTGCCAATTATGTGAATTGTTTCTTATAGATTAAGTGATTTACAATTGTCGAGTCAAGTATGTACTTTATTGCACTCGTTCTATTTTAATTGATTATATAATTGAATTGCTCATAATTGAATTGTAATTGTGGTTGTATTTGCCGATTGGAGTGAATCTCATCAGCTTATAATTGTATTCGTCATTGGACTGAATCTCATCGATTCATAATAGTAATCGGGGGACGCCTAAATCTCAATTGGCTGACCTTGCGACTCGAGCCAGCATGGGTTTGGTCGAGAAGCTCGGTGAACCATGAGATAATAAAAAACTTGATCTATTGAGAGATCTCGCTTGGCATGCTCGTGGAGTAGTGCCTTTTATAATAGAAGAACGAACCCGGGATAGGGGGTGTAACGGTGAACGGGAATGAAGAGTAAGTGGAGTTCTATGGACTTAATACCTACCCGATTTTGACAGAGTGTCATCCCGTGGAGATATTTGATTGAGCCTTCACGAAGCAAGTGGAATCTAACTCCTCAGAGCTCCTATATCCTTATTAAGTGTGTTAATATTATTTATGAGTTATTTGAACTTCCTTGTTTATTTCTCGTATAAATGCCATTGCTACTTGAACTACGTGTTTGCATGTTTTCTTGGCCTCACTGAGCGTCAGCTCACCCCATTAGCTTTGTTTTCCTTAATAGGAGCTTGGAATGGAAAGAATTTTGGAGGAGCCGGTTTAATTACTTTTGATTAGTATTTTGGGTTGTATTTGATTAGCTGACTTCTAGTGATTGTACTTTTGGGGAAAGTGATGTACTTTTGAGAACTTGTGTTGTAAGATTTGAATATTTATTTAAGGAAGCGACCTTTCTTACTTCAACTGTTATTCTTTGGTTGTGTATCGTTAACCTTGAATTGAAATTGTATCGAGTCCTGGCGAGAGTTGGTCAGGCGTTCCGCGGATACTCTTGGGTTCGTCCTTGGGAGAAGTAGGGGCGTCACACTTTTTGGCCAACAAATACTGCAATATTGCATAATCAAAGTACACAATTACTTTAACCTCTAGCAAATAAGACCTAAATTTTTCTAAAGCACAAACAATATCTAAGAGCTCTCTTTTTGTAATGGAGTAATTGAGTTAAACTCCATTCAAGGCCTTAGAAGCATAGTAGATTGCATGTGTAACTTTTACAATTCTTTGGCGTAGCACCGCTTTTACTGCGTTATCACTTGCGTCACACATAATCTCTGATAGGAAGAAAAGCCTTGAAAGAGCCTACAAAAGAAACCAATATGTAAGTCAGGAATCCAACTCTAACCCAAAAGAATTTTCATCGGTCCAATTCGTAAAAGAATCTACGAACTTATGAGTAGTCCAGTCTTGCAACGACAAATTCTGATATCAATTTGATAGGGGAAACACCTCAAGAGAGTCTACCAAAGAGGCTAAAATGTAAGTCAGGAACCCAACTCTGATCCAAAAGTTTAAGCCATTAGGTTTCGGACCTTTACTTATATATTAATCGCTCTTTCTCTATCTTTCGAATCAATATGGGATATAATCCTTTACTCATGAACCTTACAATTTCAAATGAAAACTTTAGTTTGAAAGTTGGATAATAGGTGGAGAAGTCAACAGGTCCTTCAGTCTATCAAAAGCTTTCTTGTACTCCTCATTGAAATCGAATGCCACATCTTTTTGTACGTGTCTAAACAGTGGTGTTCCAATTTTGAAAAAATATTTAATGAATCGTCGATAGAACTCTGATTGTTAAAAAAAAACACAATTTTTGAACACTTGTGGGGTACGGTAAAGAAGATATAATGCCTATTTTATCCTTATCTACTTCAATGCCTCTAAATGATACTACATGATCTAAGATTATCCCGTACTCAACCATAAAATGACATTTTTCTCAATTAAATACTAGGTTAATCTCGAAGCATCTTTTTAGAATCAAAATCAAATTGTGAAGACATTCATCAAAACTATCACTGTAGACACTGAAATTATCCATAAAAACTTCTATTATCTTCTTCACATATTTAAAGAAAATACTTATCATGCATTTCTGAACAGTTGTATGAGCGTTATATAATCCAAGTGGGCATGTAAAAGTTATTTTTTCGTGATCCTTTAGCGCTATTGCAATCTGAAAGTAATTTGAAAAATCATCCAAAAAATAATAGTGAACACGACAAGCTAATCTTTCAATCATTTGATCAATGAAAGAAAAAGGATAATTATCCTTTTTTGGTTATGGCATTTAGTTTCCCATAATTGATGCACTGGCGCCTTTCCATAGGCTTGCGAACTGGAACTAATTCTTGTCATATGATTAGTTTCTATCGTTATTCTGACTTTCTCTAAGACTACTTGCACCAGATTCACCTATTGACTATCAAAGATGGCAAAAATTATCCCTATATCTAACAACCTGAGTATCTCTTTTTTGATCACTTCCATCATTAGGGGGATTTAACCTTCTTTGTGCTTGTTTTACAGGTTTCACACCTTTTTCAAACCTTATCCTATGCATGCGCAAGGGGCATATGCCTTTGATATCAGCAATTGTTCACCCTATCGCCTCCTTGTGATCTCTTAACACCCTAATAAACTTATCTTCCTAACTGGATATTAATTTTGCCAAAATTATTATCGGAAGAGTCTCCTTATCACCGAGGTATGCATATTTTAGATGCTCTGGCAAGGATTTTAATTTCAGAGCTGGTGCTTGCACAATAGAAGGTAATAGCTTTTGATGAGATTTCGACATAAAAATGGGTGCAAGTTCATACCTCGTTGTGGTAGATGCCAATGACTGCAATGCTCCAATCATGTACTTCAACTTAGTACTTAGTTCCACATCACAAGCTATTTCTAATTCAAGATGTTTAGTCAGAGAAACCTCTAAATCATCTCTACCATTAAGTTCAAAATTTTCCTGTATCATAAGGTTAATCACACTTACATCAAAAATAGACTTAGACTCGGATGGATACTTCATAGTATCAAATATGCTAAAATGGACTACCTGATGCTTGCATGCACAATAGAAAGTAATATCTTTTGGTGAGATTTCGGCATAAAAATGGGTGCAAGTTCATACCTCATTGTGGTAGACGCCAATGATTGCAGTGCTTCAATCATGTACTTCAATTTAGCACTTAACTCCACATCACAAGCTATTTCTAACTCAAGATGTTTAGTCAGAGTAACCTCTAACTCATCCTTGCCAATAAGTTCAAAAACTTCCTGTACAATAAGGTTAATCACACTTATATCAAAAATAGAGTTACACTCAGATGGATAATTCATAGTATCAAATATGCTAAAATAGACTAACCGGTGCCTGCATGAACAATAGAAGGTAATAGCTTTTGGTGAGATTTTGGCATAAAAATGGATGCAAATTCATACCTTATTGTGGTAGATGCCAATGACTGTAGTGTTCCAATTATGTACTTCAATTTAGCACTTAGCTCCACATCACAAGCTATTTCTAACTCAAGATGTTTAGTCAGAGCAACCTCTAACTCGTCCCTGCCATTAAATTCAAAAACTTCCTATACCACAAGGTTAATCACGCTTACGTTAACAATAGAGTTAGACTCAGATGGATACTTCATAGTATCAAATATGATGAAATGAACTACCTTCCCATCAAATTCTAACGTAAGGGTACTCTTATTAACATCAATTTTTGTTTGAACTGTACTTAAGAAGGGTCTTTCTAGTATAATAGGTAGTGGATTATGAGAGCATTCATCATTAGTGTTAAGAACATAGAAGTCCGCAGAAAATACTAATTTATTGACTTGAACCAAGATATCTTCAATTAGCCCATCAGGATATGCATTAGTGCAATTGGCTAACTGAATCACAACACCAATTTCTTTTAAGGGTCCTAGATTTAAGGAGGAATAAATAGTCCTTGGTATCACATTAATAGATACTGCTAAATTTAGCATGGCATTCCTTGCAGATTCCATTTCACCTGCCGCAAATTTCCTACTGCCATCCATCTATTAAACAATTGAGGTTAGTTCATATATCTGTTGCTAAATTGATGATCTCATTCACTCAATGAGCAAGTACATCATCTCTTGTGCTGAATTCTGGAAATTTTCAGCTATCCTTTCAATTAAATCCCTGGTTTCTCAAGGAATCTTATTCACTAGTGCACCTCTACTCGCAGCATCAGTAATATTCCTTTCTGAGAAAAGCTGACCTTCATAGAAATACTGTATTGACAGTTGCTCATTAATTTGCTGCTGAGGGCAACTTATACACAATTTCTTAAATCTTTCTCAATATTCATAGAGAGATTTTCCATGTTGCTTAATACCACATAGCACCTTCCTCAGACTACCAGCTCAGGATGCAGGAAAATATTTCTTTAAAAATTTCTTCTTCATGTCATTCCAGGTTACAATACTCCCTGTTGGCAAGTAATCTAACCAGTCCTTGGTAGCCCCCTTTAATGAGAAAGGGAATGCCCGCATATTGATCTACTCCTCTGTAATGCCAGAGAGTTTCATGCCCAAACACATAATGTGAAACTCCTAAAAGTGCTTGTGAGCATCCTCACCTGGAAAACAATGAAAATTAGGTAAGAGATGAATAAAACCTAATTCTAATTCAAAAATGACATTTTCTACTAATCAGAAAAAGGGATGCAGAGTACCTGTTGAGTCAAGTCGGGTGCTCTCAACTCCATTAGGGCCTGTTATTGGCCATAGCGGTTTCTTCTGACCCAAAGTCACTTGAATAGTCATTTGAAAATGCACCAATTCAATTGCCAAATTGAGCCTTAGGGATGTAGTAAATGTCTATCCCTCCTTATATTTCCTAATCTCTTTTCTCAATCTATGTTCAACATCAGGATCATAAATTAATTCATATATGCGAGAAGAACGAGGCATAAATGACCAAAAATACTAGCAAATAAGATGAAATAAATCAATTAACTCAAAAAGAAACAAATAAATTAGCGTAAATCCCCAGCAATGGCACTAAAAATTGACAGGTATTGAACCTGCGAAATAATAAAATACTACTCAAGAAAAATATAAAATCAAGTACAACGGTGAGTAGTGTCGTCCCCGTAGGGATTAGGAAAAATTCGTTGTCTTCCAGGTGAGATTCAACTTGGGGATTTGGAAAATTAAAATAAATAATCAATGTAAATAAAAAATAGTCAAACAGAAGAGAACCAAAATTAAATCAATAATAGGTGAGCTCTAACCAAGGAAAAAACTTTGAAAGTCGTTCATACAACTATTCATCGATGCAATAATTATTTCATCTATTCGTTAACAAATAGATTATAATTGCCAAACAAACAATGACAATCAACTTTTCTGTACCGTGTCAATAGTTAAAGTACGCCTGTTAGTTATTTTCCTAACCAAAAAAATAAAATCTAGGTAGCCCTGTAGAATTTAATTTCTTGATTGTATTAAAAACTAGAAAATCCCTGTTCTAATAATTAATAATGCCATGAGGGTTTTTTTAAATTAGGTTATACATTTCCTAACATGAAACCAATCACGCTAGTTACCACTAATTTAAGACAATTAAACAATTATGAATTTAACTGTCTTAATTGACAATAGATTGTTAGGTTGAATTAAATATCGAACCCTAGATATTCAAACAATAAAACAACTATGAGAAATTAAATCAGGAAACAAACGAATATTAACAAATAAAAGAAACAAATAAAATCAATTTGATCTCATAGTTCTAATTTAACCAAATTCTTCGTTATGACTTGGTTAGAATAAGAAAATAAGTTGCTCTTCATTGGAAACAATCCATGCAAATTCATTGATAAAAGTTTGCATACATCATTCATCAATAAGAAAACAAAAGAAAAGAGAAGTTCATTGTCTTAATGCGAAGACTGATGGCTAATCTGAAAAACAAGAGACATTCCTAATCTCCGTTGCATTTCTACTTATGAATCTCTTAAAAGGAAATAGAGTCCTACTCTCTCTAGAAAAAGAATATGATTCTTTCCTAACTAGTTAACGATACAAACTAATAAGAACTAGAGTCTGCACTCTTTTACTGAGATACAATTAGAAGTTGATTTGGAATAGGAAACTTCTTTTGTCAGTTGGAATCCTACATTTTCGGACCTGGGTACTTGACTTAGGCGTGCCCACGCTGATCAAGTCAGGAGTATTCTGTTGGAAAGTTTCGTCACAACACCTTTTTTACTCCTTTTCACTCCAAAGTCCTACAACCAATACCAATTGTCAAACATAAGTAGAATCAATCTAATAATGCAATATTTGGCCAAAATCACAAGAAAATATTTGCAATTTCACTAACCAATATGCAACCTAATACACACACACACATATTTGAAGGTGAACTACATAGTAAACAAATTCTACTGAGATGAATTCAAATGAACAAGGATGTGTTTGGATGGTTCGTTTTGAGAACATTTTGGGAATTTTGAAAATTTTTTCAATGGATATTTATAGAAAAATTCCACAAATGCTAAATTTTATGAAAACTTATGCCTATCCCACTTATCAAAATTTAACCTTGGATTTGGCCAAAACTTTTTAGTCAGTAATGAAATAGGTCATAACTTGGAAAAAATAAGGTTGAGAATTGGGAAAAAAAGAAATTGGTACGATAGAAGAAGTATGCCGAGGGAGGCCAAAAATTTCTTTTGAAAAATTGTATCCCTATGAGTGTAGTTTCCAACGCTACCAACCATGCTCAAATCTAAGTTGAATTGAATGAGATGTGACCAAAATACGAAAACTGCTCTGCTGTTGAACCAAACTGTCCAAATTTTCCCAGTTTGTGTTCGAGTTTTTGATCTGATTCTTGACAAGAAATTGAGCTTCATGGATTGTGTAAATGTTAAGCTGAATGTCTATGGTCATTTGAGCGAAAATTCACCACTTTCATAGTTGAAATGATGTTGAGGAATTGAAGGAAAAGGAAGGTATATGCTGTACAAAGATTCTGGAAATTTTCCAGATTTTAGTTGAATTTTGGGGGTCAATTTTGACAAATTTTTGAACTACTTGGGCTGTATACATGTTAACCTATATGGGTAGTATTGTTTGGGTGAAAATGTAGCTTTTGGGTAGTTGAAAAGTTTTGGATAAATTGAAGGGGAAATGGACTACTTGCTACCGAATGCACCTGAAATTTTTCCAGCTTTGAATGATAATTGTGAACTGTTTTCACGATAACTTGAGCTCAAATGATTTGTGTATTAATTAAGGGGTTTGTATAGCTCAATTTGGGACAAAAATCTAGTAGAGGTTACGTCCAAAAAGTGGACCAAAATCTTATTCTTCAAGAAGATACCAAAACAGAATTTTTGTTTGAAATTAGAAATGGTTTGATGTTTGGATTTCATTGTGGGTAAATGTGGACCAAAGTTGTCCTGAAAATGTTTTCTAGCATTAACCGTTGTTACTAGGTCCACTTTGAGTTGATAACCTTGAATTTTATTAGACCAAATGCCCTATTTTGAGGAATTTGTCAAATCTGGAAATTTTCCTAAAAACTCAAGTTTTTGCCTTCATGAAAAACATTGGACTAAGTTGGTCGTGGAATTTGGCAAACTTAAGGAGTTTCTAATTTATAGAAATTCTAACGACTAGTTTTACTTGGTTTATATGATTGCCTCTTAAAGGAATTTCCCAAGATATGTTTGGGAAAAATTTGAGGGGAAAATTCCTCTAAATTGTTTAAATGTGATTTTTCTCAACTTGTGACACCAAATTGGTGTTAAATGGCTTATATGATTCTAGAATTTGGATGTTGGAATATTTGACGAATTTAGCAAGTTTTTGGGTTTTAAAGAAACCTCAAAATTTAATTTCACTCGATTTGTGGATTTCACTTTGAGAAAATGATTAATACTAGTTTGGGATTTTGAGTGAAATTAAATGCTAGTTGACTCGAGTTAAATTCGCCAACTCAAAAGTGGAAATTTATGTGAATTATTTGTATGATTCTAGGAGTTGGTGAAGAGCACAATCTCGATCAAAGATTGGAATTCTAGACACTTCACTTGAGGTGAGTGTCTCTTGCATGAATCGTGTTTAACTGCTAGTTGAACTACTTGTTAAAAGTACTTGCTAGAGATATCATGAAATGTTACATGCTATGTGATTGCGTGAAATATCACAAGTACAAGTGTTGCAATGTCGATTGGAGCGTGGTCTCGTCGACTAAATAAACCAAACGGATGCACGTACCACGCTCTATTGGAGTGGGAGGTACCTCTCTGCCGTCTTGGTAAAAGTGCTTGCAAAATTCGTGTTGGAGTCGGGCCCGAAAATAAGGGGGAAGACGTTGCTAGGAGATGTGTAGATTAGGGAAAATGTCTACATGGAGTTTAGGTAGTGAAAGTTGACGGAGTGTCAACTACTATAAATTTTCTGATCAAGTGCATGGACTTTGGCTCCTGAGAGCCCCGTATCCTTTTCTTGTCATGTTATTTCGCTTTCTTAAATTGTTAAGTGCTTAATTGTCTATTTGCACTTGTTAAATTGCCTTATGTGAATTGCATGTTTCGAGGCACCACTGAGCTATTGGCTCATCCCTTCCAAATTGTTTTCCTTGACAGGTTCTGAAATGCATGAAGTCTTGGAGAACTAGAACAGAAATGTTATATTTTGAATGCCCACTTTTGTAATTGTACTTTTGGAAACGTTAGTATCTTTTGGATGATTTTTTTTGTGTTTTTGGGAAAATGTGAATCCTGTGGTGCTTCTGTGCCCTGGATTAGGAACTTTAAATTGTAAATTAAGTTGAATTTAAGTATACTAAGCTCGACGTTTTCGTTGGTACTTGGAATTGTGTTTTGGGCTGTATAAGTTGAATTGTATGAATTATTTAAGTACGTGACTTGCTCGAGAAGTAAGGTTTATTTTCGATTTATACTTGGTGAAATTAGTTACTAGAGTGCGTGAGTCCTAGCGAGAGTTAGGCAGGCGACCCGCCAACCCTTTGGTTCGCCTTAGGGAGAAGTGGGGCCGCCACAATAATCCTCATTTGATAAGGCTCAACTGGCAATGAAAGCACAACATTAATATGGTTAGCCAAGATCTTAGATAAAATCTTTAAGCTGATATTGCATAAACTGAAATCCCTCCAATGAACAGCCCCATACTTCTTGGGAATTAGAATTATAGATGTACTAGTAAATCCTTTGGGTTGTGCAACTCCTTGAAAGAATTCCTAAACAGCCTGCCATAAATCATCCTTAATAATTTCCCAACAACTTTGATAAAAAAAATGATGAAAAACCATCAGACCCTGCAGCACTGTCCTTATCAATTTGAAAAACAACATCTTTAATTTCCTTTTCAAATGGACAATCCTCCAACGATGCGAAAGAATTAGAAGTAACTTTGGAAAAATCATAAAGAGAATATCTGTGTCATTGCACTATTGGGCCATAGCCAAAAAGATTAACATAATCCTCCACTCCCGAACGTGAGATATCTATTGACTTTTCCAATCAAGCACCATCCTTGCATTGTTCTAGCAATGAAATTCCTACTTCTCTTCTGCTTCATTGCTGCATGAAAAAAGGCTGCATTTGCATCACCGACTTGAATCTAGTTAATTGAAGATTTTTGTCTCCAATATTCAGCTTCAATAGCCAATTGCTTCATTCAACTTAACTCTTGCTTCAGCATCTCCATGTAAATCAAATGCGTTCTAGCATTCCACCATCTCAACCTCTGCCTTTTTCATAGCAACACCCACGTCACCCAAAACATTGGCATTCCATTCTTGTAATACCTTTTGAAGTCTCATTAGTTTTTTGAAAAAAACCTTGCATGCCCACTGTCTGTATAGGTTGACCCCATGACTCACAAACCATATTTTTAAAGTTGTAGTGTTTTACCCAAACATTTAAAAATCTAAAGCAACCTCTTGACTGGGCATTCGCAGCATATTTAACTAATAACGGACAATGGTCAGAACGATCACGACCCAAATGAGATACATGCGAAGATGCAAAGAACTGCATCCATTGCAGGTTAATCCATACTCTATCCAGTTAGTGCCAAAGATGCCCATTGGTCCAAGTATATGGTGAACCATCAAAGTCTAATGAATCCACCCCTATACACAAAATAGCCTCTTACTCGTCAATTTCACTAACTCTAGGAGTAGCACCTCCCCGACATTCATCAACCGAAGCAACTACATTCAAGTCTCCAACAATTGCCCATGATTGAGTGATCAAGGCTGCTAGCACTTCCAATGCAGCCCATAAGGGTCTTTTGGCCATTTGAGATTGTTTAGCATATACAATGGACAAGCAGATGACAACACCTGAAGACAAGGTAATGGTCGAATGAAGTAATTGATCAACAAATGACAAGAAAGAATATGCAAGTTCATTGTACCAAAAAACCCATATTTTTCCATCAATAAATGACCCTGCTGAATCATACCCCAATTTAACTAAAATGATATCTATTTGCTAATCAGATGTTATTGGCTCAATGAGAACTAGCAATTGAATAAAGTATTCATGACATATATCTTTTAAATATCTAAAGGAATCACTCTTGGAAATCTCACAAATGCTCCATACCAAATTATTAAGAGGAGTACACATGAATTATCGATAGGAATAGAAGTAATTGCCTCACTTACCTGAGCTACAATAGCATTAGGATTCTTACGCTGCCTTCCCTTCTTTTTCTTCTTTGCAACCTATGAAAACCTATGATTTGTTTCATCATTTTCTGATTGAACAACTAGACTTGGAAGCTGAACATATAGCTCCAGTGCAGTAGACTCCTTGTTAACAGATGATTCTTTGTGCCAGGCCACAAAATCCTCCATCCACTTCTCCAATTGTTTATAAAAAACGGACAACTCTACCTTATCAATTGAACCACCACTTTTAGCATCAAAAGATTTAGTTCTACCCTTTGGTCTCTACTTAATATCCTTGGACACCCCTTCCGCATTAGCAAAAAAACTCAATCCTAATAGATCATAAAGATTCATAGACTCTAGTAATGAACCATCCCTCAAGTTGAAAGCCTGAATTGTGTTGTCATTAATCCAATCAAAAACCACATTGTTCACCTTACCCCACTCTTCAAAGATTCAATGTCTTGTATCTGTTTAGACATACTAGGCGGATTATCCACTAGCATTAGAGGTCAAATCAATTAGTCTCACTCACCATAACAGTACCACCTAGCATATGATCAGACAATAAAACATCATCAACATCCCCATTACTTACTCCACTACCTTCTTCATTGAGGATCGTAGAATTCTGCATCATTGGACCAATCCTCATATACAATTATTTTCCCTGATGCACTTTTGGAACATAAATTTGTTTATTTATATCTCTCTTGCCCATGTCTTTCCTCTTATCTGTGTCCTTTACCCTAGGTGGAGGCCGCAATTTTGGATTTTTATTAAAACACAATGCCTTGGAGTGATGCAATTTTGAACAATGCTTACAATAGTGCGGCTACTTCTCATGTTCAATTTTCTGCCCAAACCATAATGCTCATCCCTAATCCAAATACGAGACTTAGGTTGAGCCGCAACATCTAATTCCACTAGCACCCTAGCTACTGATGACCTCTTCAACTAGGTAGTGGCTTCATCTATCTGCAAAGGATGGCCAATCAAACTGCCAAGACTGTATAATTATTCTTTGTCGAAAAAAAGGAAGAGAAGGGTCATGAAATGATACCCAAACAAGGGCTAGAGATGATTCTTGATTTGGACGAAATCAATTGTCCATTTCGAAATTGTCATTGGCTTGTTCATGACATAGCAAGCATGCCTACACCATAATCTTGTGAAATCTTCTTCTATCGTCGGCCTGAGAAGTATATGTTTGTCATCTAACAAACCGATTGGGCAATCTCCTTTTAACCCTAAATTTGTTATAAACTTCTGCATCATGTCCATGGAAGGCCTCCCCATTGAAACTTTCCCACAAGAACATTCTTGAAAGGCTTCGCCATCAATTGCAATTCTTGCCTAGAGATCACAAATGCAGGCTCTCTCTTGAAAGTTGATAACTTGCCATATCTTGGTCCCTTCGAAGTTGAAGTCAACCCAGATAGGATCGAAGCAAATGACTTACTACCATGAAAGTCTGGAGGATGTGGATGCCCCCTAAAATTTTGAGGGACAGCCATTACAGAAAGATGATAAACCCTAATAAAAAACCCTGGAAGAGAACATTAGAAAGGAGAAACTCAACCTTCTTTCACTCAATTTTCAGTATATAGCAAAAACTAATAACGATCAAATTTGGCTTGAAGATTTCAATTAGAAATTGAAAAGTTTTTCCAAGTTTATGAGCATCTCATTGCATATCTTCCATGAGTAAGAATTTTTTGTCCTTTACTTTCATTTAAAATTACACATTTCCAGAAAGACTGGCAGTAAAACTGATGCTATTTTTAACTTTTACCCTTTTCTTTTGAAATAACCATTTTTCAACAACAATAATTTTATTTTTTGAGTTGAAATCTTAACCCATACATAAGAGATTTTAGAATTCTAGTTACTATATGATAAAATTTTGTGCAAATAACATAAACATGGCATGTCAATTCTTCAAACTTAATTGCAAAGGAACTATATGACTTCACAATTGGTACATTGTTGAAGTGGACATTTGGGCCATGTAAGGTGGGTTTCTAACTAGCTCTATAATCTAAACTTCAACTATTTGAAATAAAGTATTAATTCTCATAGTGTAGAATTATTATTTTAGTAATTATCACTTAAATTATTATTCAAATTATTTTGATTTTATCATTCTTTTCTTCTCTCATTTTCCTTTATTGATTTTTCACTTTCTTCATTCTTTTCTCCCTCTCTTCCCACCAAAATCTTTGTCCTTGAAGACTAGGCCTCTATATTTTTTTTTTTTGAAAACCAAATGCAAAGGAACACGCATTGACATCATAGGAATTTACATTTATATAGCATTAAATATCAGTGTCATTATATTATCTTAAGTGTCGCAATCTTGGATTCGGAAAACTCAATAGCAATATTTTGACACAATTCATTGCTAATGAAAGTGATTCAAAAATAGGAGGCAAACAAAGAATTGAATGATCATTTGTAGTTTAAATTTGTCAAAATTGACAATTAGGCAATAAAAATATAAAACCAAATTAATTAGGTTGAATTAGCTATTCAACTAAAACTTTATTTGGTCTAGATCTTGATGAAAATGGAATTTTGTGGTTCAAATGGGAAAAGAATAACATTGGAAAGAAGTTGACTTTGGGCACATGGGTTTCAATGCAGAGATAAGGTTGAGGTAAATATTAGGTTTCAGAGGAGGAAATAAGGTGGTAGAATAGTAGAGAGAATAGGAAAGAGGAGACATGGCAGCAAGTTTGAAACCAATTGAAAAAAATTATAGATATTATCTTTTCAGATGAATTTTCTGGTAGGGAGGAGGAAGGAGAAAAGAAAGAAGAAAGAGAAAAAAAATAATGAAGGGGAGAAAAGAATTACAAAAGAAAAAAAGAAAACTAAGAAGAGAAAATAATAGTGAAGTAGTTTTAGGTCATAGTGATTAAGTGATATGGAAAACAAAAATTAGGAAGTTAAATGGAAGTAAAGATATACCTTCAACCCTTTTCCACTAGTCATAATTAGATAGTTAAATAACAAAAACACATCCTGTGACGCCCCACTTCTCCATAAGGCGAACCAAAGGGTATCGGCAGGATGCCTGCCTAGCTCTTGCCAGGACTCGATACAATTCCAATCCAAACTTAAAGAATAATAACAATCAAAGTACATCAAAGTCGCTTCATTAGATAAACATTCAAATCTTACATTATAAGTTCTCAAAAGATACATCAAATCCCAAAATACAACCATTATAAGTCGACTAAACAATTACAACCAAGGTACTAATCAAAAGAGTAATCTAGTCGGCTTTTCTCCAAAAATCTTCATATCCGGTCCTGTTAAGGAAAACAAAACTAATGGGGTGAGCGAATGCTTGTGAGGCTAAGAAAACATGCAAAAGCACATAGTTCAATTAACGATAGCATTTATACGAGAATTAAAGCTTTAACATTCAAGTAGTTCACAATCAATAATAAAACACACTCGATAAGGATACGGGAACTCTCAGGAACTATATTCCACTTGCTTTGTCAAGGCTCGATCATATATCTCCACGCGATGACACTCGGTCAACCGGGTAGGTATATTTTGTCCGTAGGCTCCACTTACTTCACGAATCCCGTTCACCGTTACAACCCCCTATTCCGGGCCCGCTCATCATTTAGAAGGCCATACTATTCGAGTATGCCAAGCGAGATCTCTCAAATAGATCAAGTTTTACGAATAATCTCATGGTTCACCAAGCTCCTCGACCAAGCCCATGCCGACTTGAGTTACAAGGTTAGCCTATGAGTTTGGGCGTCCCCCGAATACGAATATAAGTCGATGAGCAGCACTCCAATCGACGATTCCAAATATGAATCACAAATATGAATCACATCCACATCACTTCGCACAAGTCGAATATGGATTCATATAGCAAAATTTGAATATAATTTCATTTGAAAGAGAACGAGTGCGGTAAAGTATACACCCGTCTCAAAATTCCAAATTCACATAATGGATAAGAAGCAAGTCAAGTACTTAGCAACAAATTCATGCACTTGACACTCACCAAGTCAAAACAAAAGTGAGTGAACGAACAATTAAGCCTTTAGGCGTCCGCTTCGAGATTCTCTTCAAGATCTCCCTGAGCGCCTCCTTAGTCCTTGAAGAAACCCGAAATTTTACCACAAAAACTCCATGAAATTGCCACAAGATGAAACCTTTCACCAAGATCAAGTTAATCTCCAAGGTGTTTAGGAGTTGGGTGATGATTTGTGAAGGAAATGGAAGCAAGATGAAGTGAGATGGAGTGGAGCTTTTCTCTTCTTCTTCCTTGCTATTTTCGGCCGAGCTTATGGAGAGGAGAGAGAGTGTTTGGTGTGTTTAGCTTGTGAGGAAAGCTTGAATGATGACTAGCTAGCAAACTTGGAGCCAAAGAATGAAATTTTCTTTCCCCCTTTTACCCTTGGCTGGCCGAGAATGAAAGATAGTGAGGGAGTGGTTGTGTAGTGAAACTTGGAGAGAAAGAATGAAGAAAAGCTACTTTAAGTTGTGCTAAAAAGTCAACTCTTAAAAGTGTCGCGCTAGTGTTTCATACTACCGTTTTCTCTCGGGTTTGATACACTCATGCACTAATCCCCCAAGGTGCTTCCTTTAATATGGTAATTATTCACTCTTAGTAGCCTTGTATTAATTTCTCAAATCTCTACTTAGTCGATTCAACGCGAAATACGCGAACTTCCGTTTTGCCCGCGATAAGGCGAAATTTTGAACCCACTCACCTCTAATCTCTCAATTAACTTTTCTTAGTCTACTATTGATCATTCTTAATTTTTCAAGATTATTACACTCTCGAATCGAATATTGCCTCAAAAAACGTGTATTCGCTATTTCTCGCTAAACGAGCCTCCAAAAAATTAAATTTGCTAACGAGACGTTTTAAAAATATAAGTGAGACATTACTCCATGTAAATAGATTTAAAATGGCTGAAATAAATTATTCGGAGAAAACAGGTGAATAAATAATTAAATAAGCCCATAAAATAAGATAAAAATAAGGAAATTTTTGGGTCCTCACACATCCACCATCTATGCTCTTATTAGTGCGTCAATGATTGATCAACATCTATTACCCAATTAGTCAGATTAGTCCTGTCGATTTTTCTCAAGTGGCAGATCCAAAGTTAAATTTAGAAATGACACTTAATAATGAAACATTAAATATAAACACTAAATTACTACAATGTGTGAGACACAAAATTATCAAACATAAAACTCAAGATGCCAAAAAAAAAGGGACAACTTCTTAGCCACTAAATTAATAACTCAAGAGTGTAGACTTAACTCATTCATGCAAGACTTCATCCTTAATTATACTAATTCCTAGTCCCTTATAACGCAACTACGGCAGTGCTATTTTCTTATAGAAAATTCTTGATATGCAACTTCCATCTAGATATCTAAAGAATGGATGATTTAGCCAAATTCTAGACTAATTGATAAGAGAAATTTGGTGGCTCTCTTAATACTGCCCCTTTTCTCTTTCACTTTGGTTAGTGGGGGCTTGTCTTCCTTGACTTGTTCTCATTTTGACTTTCAATATTTCCTTTGAAGTCTTGATTCCTTTCTCCTGGACAATGGTAGTATTTGTGTATTCCATTCTTAGCTTTCTTTCGCTAGCTAATTTTTTGAAGTTACACTACTTGTTCTTGTACCTTGAACCAGCTTGATTGAATTACTTCTTCTGTCTCCACACATCTATCTATTATCCTCTAAGGGTTCTCAAATTTTTCTTGATCCTTAGTTAGTTTCAACTCAAATTTATCAAGTGGATCATTGGGCTTAGTTTTAACCTTTTCTAATTTTTACTTCTATAGCTCCAGAATGTGGTAGCATTTCGACTTGAGATGACATTACAAATTCTACCCCTTATTCCCTCTACGTAAGCTTTGTATGCAAACATTATGCTTTCTTCATTTAAATTTTGCACCAATTCTTGAGTGTAGTTTTGATCCAAAGTCAAACCTTGTTTTTCCAAAACTTTACTCCATTTCACATGACCTATTGTCTCCTTGATCTCGCTAAATTTAGCACTTGCAATTCTTAGATCTTATTCCACTCCTTCAATGTATTCCCTGAATAGCAGCTCAATTTCTTTAATAACCTCTACTGCTTGATTTGTTTATTTTTCCACATAGCTGGATTCATCTATTATCAAATATAATTTTGTGAACTCTTCTTCATAATTTGTGCATCAATTTTCTTTTATGTCCTCAATGTCAACAAATGTTTCGTTGTGCCACTTTTCCTTTAACTAAGGAGAAATTTGGAAGTGCAGCTCTTCTTCCAAAGCAAGTGAAACTTGAAAATTTCATTCTTTTTCACTTGGTACCTCGACCTTGTCAATTGTTGCTACATTGCCTTTTTGATGATATTGACACTCTCATGCAAAGTGCCCTAACTTCTTGTAATTGAAACATCTATCATTTTGCCTTTAGTTTGTGATATTATTGTATTCATCCTCATCTTGTCTTCCTTTGCTTCCTCTTCATGAAAACTTTGCCATTGCTCTCTTCTCGGGTTTTATTGGTCGCCATTTTCTTCACCAGCAATAAATCTTGCAAGCCTTCTTCTTAGTTCTTCACATCCTTTCTTTTTAGTAAAAATAGATTCTTCCTGAACCCTTATTATAACTTTGAAAATTTGTCCAATGTCTGATTGTTAGCAAACAAAAATTTCAACTCTACTATGTTGACATATTTTAAACCAAGCAATGTTTGGAAATTTAGTATTTTTAGAATTATATTTTTATTTGGTAACTATATTAGGTTAGGTGTCACATTTGGTTTAGGAAATAGGTTGAGTCATGTTTTCGTGTTATAATTAGAATAAAATTAGTAGCTATATTTCTCTATTTAAGCACTTAGAATCCTAGGTTTGTAGCTGAGGAGATAATTAGTGAATTGAAGCAAAATAAGTGGTTTCCTCCCGTCTTTCTTATTGTTTATTATTGTAAGATTTTAATGTTACTTTCGCTGCGTGATTTTTTGTGCTAACAAGTGGTATTAGAGCTCTAAGTTCAAGAATTTGATCTTGGGGTATTTGTGGTAACTGAAGGGTGTGCAAAGTTTGTGATAGAGAAACATGTGCCATAGAAGGGTGTAGACGTTATGGTAGAATACTAGTATATTGAAGAATTAGACCATGAGAGTTGGTATTAGAATACTCATTCATTGATTGAAATTAGGGAAAAGTGACCCTAATTGGACAAAGGTTTAAAAAAGATAGACTCTGTTGAGATTGTTGGTGTTGTGCAGTGATCAGGAAAAAAAGATCCTGCCAGATTGTTGATTGTCACAGTAGTGTTTGATTAAGTCTAAAGCCAGGGAAGCTAAGAAATTCAAGTGGGGAAGAAAAGGTTTGTGAAGATACATAAATTGTTTTGAGTTGCCATGGAGAGAGAATTTGTCAATGGTGAAAATTATTAGCATAAAGAGGATTATGAAAGACATGATTTATTAGTTGAAAGTTATATGGATTGTTATTCAAGAAAATATGGTGACTCTATTTGTGAATGGGTCAATATGGATGACTTTTTTATCAAGGAGGATTAGCACCAAAATTGTATGCGGATAGTCCAATTCCACGCATAAATATGCAGTTGGGTATCAGTTGTAAATTGGAATTGTACTTGAGTTATATTGCTACAGAGGCTGTAATGGTGATTGAAATTGTCATGATCGTATTAGAGATGACAACATCGAGATCTTGATTTAAGAGAGACATTGTTGACATATTTTAAACCATAGACAAGTTTAAGGCTAGATTAGTTGCCAGGAGGTTTACTCAAAAATATGGCATTGATTATTTTGATACTTACTCGCCGATAGCTAGAATAGCTACCATAAAGGTGCTACTTGTGATAGCTTCAACCCATATATGGGTATTTCACCAAATGGATGTCAAGATAGCATTTCTTAATGGTGAATTGGATGAGGAAATGTACATGAAACAACCCAAAGGATTTGTTGTACCTTGGTAGGAACACAAAGTGCATAGACTTGTAAAGTCCTTGAACAGATTAAAACAAGCTCCATAACAATGGCACCAAAAATTAGAGCAAGAAATACTTGCTAGTGGGTTCAAGATTAATGAGTCGGACAAATGTATATATAGCATGTATATGAGCAGTAAAGGAGTCATTATTTGCTTGTATGTGAACAATATGTTAATCTTTGGTAATGACTTAGAACAAGTCAATGAGACCAAAAAGTTGCTATAATGCAAGTTTGAAGTGAAGGATATGGGGGTGGCCAATGTTATCGTGGGAATAAGAATTAAAAGAGAGCAAGAACAAATTTTGCTTTCACAATCTCATTACATTGAGAAGATTCTTAGTCATTTCAATCATCAAAATTACAAACCTACCTTAACTCCCATTGATCCCAAAATTGACTTTGTTAAAAATGTTGGTGATCTTGTGTCTCAATTGGATTACATCAAAGTGATTGGATGCTTGATATATGCAATGACACGTACAAGGCCAGATATAGCTTTAGTCGTAGTCATGTTAAGTAGATATTCAAGCAATCCAAGCAAACAACATTGGTTAGGTGTAATTAGAGTCTTGAGGTATCTAAAACATATAAAAGACTATGGCATTTGTTATAGTGGCTGTCCTTCATTATTAGAAGGTTATTCGGATGCTAGTTGGATGAGCAACAAAGATGATCATTCTTTTATGAGTGGTTGGGTCCTATGTTAGGTGGAGGAGCAATTTCTTAGGCATCCAAGAAGCAAACATGCAAACCGACTCCTCCATGGTAGCTGAATTTATAGCTTTGGCTTCAGCTGGCAAAGAATTTGATTGGTCACGAAAATTGCTACACGAGATACCAATGTTGCCAAAACCAATTCCATCAATCTCTATACACTGTGATAGTGCTGCTGCGCTTGCTAGAGCTTATAGCCAAGTGTACAATGGAAAATCTAGACATGTTGGATTAAGGCATAGTCTAGTAAGAGATTTGACCGCAAATGGTGTGATAACCATAAATTTTGTAAAATCAAAAAAGAACCTGGCTAATCCTTTAACCAAAGGATTAACAAAGGAAGTGATGGTTAAAACATCTAAGGGATGGGGTTGAAGTCCAATCCATGAATCATTAACAATGGAACCTCAATTAAACACTAGGTATAACAAGCCTTGTATTCAATGAGTAAGAGTACATTGATATAGTGGTTTGAACACTGCAAAACATCTCAAAATGTGTAGTTTGATTTTTCCCACACGAAATTGGAAGGTTGAACCTAGAGTTCTTAACAAGTATTGTAAAATGCTACAAATGGCAGGGGCATTAAGAGCTTTCCTATTTTGTGATGGTTTATAGTATTTTCTTTAGTAATTAGTATTTTAAGACCAAACTATAACTAGTTTCTTAGATAAATATTCTTAAAAGATGAAAAGATTTTCCTCTGCTTACAATTTATGGTTCGGTTAAGGATTAATTAAAAAAATGGTATATGGATTTGCATGTTTTCCTATAGAATACTATGGTTGTGTCATTGTATCATTTGTATACTCAGGTTAATTGTACTTTTAGTCCATCATGATTTTATTGTTGTGTCTTATGATTTTGGTTTTTACACGTTTAAATTTGGTACGTGATTTTCTATTTTTCCTGAATTAACTTTGACTTTCTTTCATTAAACTTGCTTTTACCACATGAAAAGTACATGCTACAACCTTAAATGAATCAACTCTTAAATGATTGATAGAATTGCACCAAGTTCCAATTATTGGAATTTGCCACTCACTCAAGTTTTGTGAGACCCCGAAATTTTACTTGTCTTTATAACCCTTATGTGAACTCACTTACCTTTGATTCTCGGCTTCTTTAATGGTTGAATTTGAGCCAAGAGAGTGAATTTTGTTAATAAAAGTTTCATATTCTCAAGTTGTTAGAAAATCAAGAAATTTTCGCAGGAGGCTCTATGCAGCTTTGGAAAATTGGCTATAACTTCGTATAGGAAAGTCGGAATTGAGTTTCGTTTCTTGCATTTGAAACTAGACTCATAGGGCTTCCTACGATATAAAATTCAGAGTTTGATTCATAAATTCCAGAAAATTGACAAAGTTGACTGAAAATTCTGCCCTGCACAAGTAACAATAGGAATGTTATAGTAGCTTATGGCTCAATTTGGACCAACTTATGAACTGAATCTCTTTGAGGTGTTTTCTAAAGATTATTAGTATTTGAAGTCTAATTTTTAACAGGCCATGTTTTATGAATTTTTGATATTTATAACTCAAGTTATGATTTTTCTAAAGGGAGGGCATAAGTTTGAGTTTTTTTTTTATGCATACTAGGGTTTTTGGTGTGTCTTTGGTGCATTTCGATAGTGTGATTAGTTGGTGAGGTGTGTGTACTATATTTGGTGGTTAAGAGTGAGTTTTATATAAGAGAAAGTGTGTGATTAAAATTAATAATAATAAGTTAGTGAATCATAAGTTAAAATACTAGTACGCGCAAGATAAGGAAAAACGGGTTGGACCGATGTGTACCGTTCGCTACCGATTGAATACACCACTTGGCCACCACCTTATTACCTTAATATCCCTACTATTATTTCATAAATATCAGCCCTTAATTGGCCTTGAGGTGGCCAAAAATGTTGACCACAAAAGAAAGGGAGAAAACAAAAATTTGAGATTTGATCTTAAGGTGACACTTGGAAGTCATCTAACCAACTTTGACCCAAATCAATTCCTATTTTCTTATCTTTCTTGGAGCTTCATTTCTTCCTCATATCCTCCATGGTGGCCGAGAGTTAAGGAGAGAAAAGAGAGAAGAAACACTTCCATTCCAATCTTGATTTTTGGCCTTGTTTAAGTTGAATCCAAAATCTAAACCGATTAAACTTTCACTTGGGAACCTAGGAAGCTTTGTGTGGTAAAGTTTTGGAAGGAAAGGTTGTGGTTTTCACCTACAAGCAGCCTTGGTAAGGATCATGGGTTCCTTTCCTTTTCTTGTACTTAACAAAGTTTGGATAGAAATCCTTAATCTTGGCTTATGATGGTTAATTAGTTAGTTTTGAATGATATGGTGGAATGTTGGGTTTGAGATTTTCAGTTGTTTTTATTGTTGTTTATATAGTATATGATGTTGATGAGCTTGGATAGGGACTTGGGGTGGTGATTCAAGACATGAATGTTATTTTTAAGCATTGAATCATCAAATTTCCAGCCTTAAAGATGAATCTACCCTGTTTCTGATCTGTATGTTCGTCCATGTTATAGACCGAATTAGGTCTAGGTCAAAACATGAAAGTTGTAGGGAATAGAGTTAAATATATTCCTGTAAAAGTTTAGCTCAATCGGAGCACTGTAAAGTATGAAATAACTAAAATACCCCTGACTGCCAAAAGCCTATTTCACGGGCAGCTTTCTATTTTCTCTGAAATTTCACATTTTGACCTTGAAAATGCATGAACTGGCTGTTGATGTCTTCATAAGAAATGTAGCTCTCTGTCTTAGCTTCGAAACGCCATAAAATGTAACCCAATCTGATAAGCGTAGCTTTAGCTGTGACCTAAACGCCAGAAGATGTCAAACCTGTTACTTAGTTATTCTTCTTTAATACTAGTTCTAGTTTTGATCTTGATAGTTGCATTACTAGGGATGACATTGAGTCTATTGAAGGGCTATTGTGTTAAGATTGTTTATGTGTGAATTTGGGCTGAGTTGAGAAAAATGATGAAGCCATAAATGGCTGGAAAATAGTTAAATACAAAGGGCATGCCGCCCAAATTTTCACTCAAGGGTTAGGTGTGTGTACTCGCGACTTGAGCGAAGATTTGAGGTCAAATTGAACTTGAATTGTCTATGGTTTTCGAGTCTTCTTTCATAGAGGTATATAAGCTGAAATTTGGCCGAAACTCGTACCCTTGGAAAAATGAAAGTAGTGACTACTCGGAATATGTTTTCCTCATCTTTTAGACTCAAATGCGAATTCCAAAGTTTTAGTTGCTTCTTTAGCAACACCAAAAGAGCGAGTATGTGAGAACCCGTAAATTCCCTAATAATTTTCCTAGGGTTTTTCCCCTTTAAAGACATGTTTTCTGCATTTTCTGGCTTAGGAAAAATTTTCCTGGTGAATTTTATGAGTAATTATGTTTTTAGATGATTTTTCTAGTATTGGAGAGTTTTTTGAAAAATTAAGGATATATATCGGACGTGAGACCCACTAGTGCAAAAAGTTCGGAAAAATTCGGCCAATTAGGTTAGGTTTCAGATACTGGTTGAAATTTATCGGGTGTTAAGAGATAAGTAGAGGATGTGAAGTGATTGCTGTGAGAGGAAAAAAGAAGGATAGGAATGCATTAATGAAGGGACACTTGTCATGTTGGGATTGGTTGTACCTTTATGACTTACTATTCATTTTTTTTTTTGACCTTTTGACCATGTGGTTAAATATCTCCAAAAATCACAAAAAAATTCACTCTTGTCTTCATCTTCTTGGCCGGCCACCTTGAGCTTAGGAAGGAAGAAACTCTTCAAAATCTTGGCATCCATCTAGTGCAAATCATCCAAAGCAATCACCTAAACTTGTTTCTACTCCATAAAACCCTTTCACTAGGTGTTAGTGGTTTGTTTGGTGAAGTGTTTGGAGGAGCTAAGGTGTCCTACAACTCTCCCTCTCTTGTTTACTAGGTGAGTGGTGATTGAACTTTCTCCTACACTTAATGAAGCTTAACTTGTGCCTAGTGGTAGCTAAAGGGATGAATTTTGTGGTTTATTTCTTGCTTTTGGATGAATTGATGAAGTTTTCAATTTATTGGTGATTTTTCTGGTTTAATGTGATCATGATGTTGTGGCTATCTATGATGGTTGGAAATGATGGTTAATGACTCTAGTAGGTGTACATGATTGGTATTTGCAACCAATTTCTGGTTTGGAAGAAATTTCAGAAAACTAGGGTTCTTGAGGGGGGCATTCTGTCCGAAATTTTAGGTCCTAGATAGAGGCCGAATTGGCCATTTCTTAAAACATGAAAGTTGTAGGTATTGATGTGTGTGAGGTTCCTGTAAAATTTCAAGTCAATCGGAGTTGTGTGGAGTGAGAAAAGTCGAAATTACTATTGCTGTTCTGGGTTCATCAGGATGTAAGAACTGCGTCTGTAATTGGTGGTTTTGGATGGAATTGCTTTGGATTTGGTTGTTGAGGTCTTCTGATCAAATGTATCTTGATGTCTTAGCTACCGTATTCCTTTGGAATCAATGAATTTGGACTTGTATAGACTGAGTTGGACTAATTACAGCATAGTGTAATTTGTAAACCTGCAATTAAGGTTCTGGTTTGGTATTTTGCATATTTGACCTAGTTTTGCTAGGAATTGGACTGAGTGACCTTCTACATTGTTGTAGCCTTGTTTCTTAGCTTCGAAACTGTGGGTCTTGTACCCTCATCCGATAATCGTAGTGAAATCGGTGCCATTACCGCAAAATGAGGACAAAACTGTTTTTTTTTCAGGGCCAAAGTTAATTGCATTTCCGGATTTTCTGGTTGCCTATGATGCTTGTATATGTTTATAAAACCCTATTGGGGTTGTGATTGGCATTGCTTTATGACTCGTTATCGAGTCTCATTGTACTTGTTTGCGTGTTCTAGGGCGTGACGGTGGTTCACGAAATACTTTTGACGGACGTGCATGAAACAACACTTACTTGATTGGTGAGTATACTACTCACTTGAATGTTACAATGTGGCTTTGCTATATGTGATTTTGATGCCTTGAAGGCTTATTTGGCTATTGGAATTATTGAGGTGAGGGTGTACTTGACCGCCCTCACCCCTTGTGATACCGTTAATGACTGTTTACCGCTTCACTGATATACTGCACTTGCTATATGAGATATTGAATTCACTTCATGAAAAACTGATTTGGTGTCGTTTGGACGAGTATCCAACGGCCTTACTGTACTACTGAGCTCAACCCCGTTGGTAGTCAATTGAATCGAGCCGGCGGGGGCTTGGTCGTGAAAATTGACATGCCACGGGGACTGTACTGGGGAATCTTGTAGTAATGAGACTCTTGATTCCGGTAAACTCGAGTATTACCAAAAGCTACTGATTGGAGTGCGGGCCCGGTTGGGGTATGTTTGGTGGAAGGGATGGGAGTGAATTTGTGCTCGAGTAGCATCAAACTTAATTGGCAATCCTACAAGAAAACTCAAAACAATCATTTACTCTCATTGAAACGGTTGAGTTTTTACATCTGGACAAAGGAAGGAGAGGATTTAACTCCTCGTACATCCATTTAAAATCTATAAAATATTCGATAAGAGATCTTTCTTGCTTTTCTGAATGATAAAATTCCTTACAAATATAATATATATGGTTTAGATTACCCTTACCAAAATATAAAAAAGCCAAATAATCTATAAGATCTTTAATGAACTCGGAGTGATTGATCAAACAAATTATCTCATTGTCAATAGAATTTTGAATATGCAAATAAATTGTTGATCTTAGTCCCTAACTTTTGATGTTTAGAAAACAAATGGATGATACTAATATCTCTTCAAGATATACTTTCAGTTATAAAGCAAATCAGATTCAAAGATCAAATGTTATTGAAAGAAACAAAGGTTGCTGAAAGTTGTCGGACGCTTGTGAAGACAGGATCGGACGTCCGATAATTATTATGCAACTTTGAATGCATGAAGAACTCCATCACTGGACGTCCGAAGGAAATAAGACATTTCCCTTAGCTCACTGACCTCGATCGGACGCAAGCATCAGACGTCAGATAGAATCCTTCAAACTCTTTGTCTGCTATCGGACGGAAGTACCAGACGTTGGAAGCATTAATGAAGCACTTTCTTAGTCTCCTATAAATAAAGCATGGTCAAAAATTTCAAATAACTTTTGTACACTGAAGATACAAAAGATTTAAAGTAGTTTTAGTGAGAAAACACTCTTCAAGGAAGATTTATAGTTTTGGTGGTGTGAAATTCATTGTAAGCTTTTTATTTGTGAATGAATATTTCAATAGTGTAGCTCTATGAGGGTTGTCCTGAGGGGTAGTAAAACTTTCTAACTTGACCGAGTGGAGCTTGGGCCAAGGAGGAAGTGAACCTTCCTTTGTACACAAGATTGGTTGTATTTCATCAACTTGAAGAAACTTGTTTGAATTGATCTACAAGTTCAAGAGGAGCTTGGTAGTCAATTGGTTTGCAATTCCTTTCTTCTTATTTACTTATTGTTATCTTGTGATCTTTAAATTGCTTATATCATGTACTTCTCTCAAGTGATTTTGTTGATTGATTGATTGATTAATTGTGTGATCACTTAAAAAAGAGAGTAAATTTCATATTGAGAAAAAAATGCCCATAATCTGATTAGTTTCTTAATTCACCTAATTCAACTCCCTCTTAGGTTGTTTTCGATCCTTAAAATTGGTATCAGAGTTTGGTCTCCTAGAGATTAAGTTCAATCGGTTTTGGAGTAAAAATGACAACCAACAATACCATATTTTTTGAAGGACAATCTGTCACTGGACCCCCAATGTTTAATGGATCCAATTATGTGAGTTGGAAGGAAAGAATGATTATCTTCTTGCAATCTATTGATATTGAACTATGGTTTATTGTTAATGAAGGTCCATTTGATGTCTCTACAATTGATGAAGCCACTCATAGACCAAGATCAAAAACCAGAAATGAGTTGACTGCTGAGAATAGATCTCATCTCACTTTAAATACAAAAGTTATGAATGTGTTATATAGTGCTTTAGATTCAAATGAATCTATTAGAGTCAAGAGTTGCAAGTTAGTTAAAGAAATTTGGGACAAACTGAAAGAAATTCATGAAGGTAGTGAGAATGTTAGAGAACAAAAGAAATCTATCTTAGTTACTAAATATGAATCATTTAAGATGGAATCTTATGAAAATATTGATCAAATGTATTGTAGATTCAATGATCTTATAAAGGATTTAGAGGTTTTGAAAAAGAAATATACCTTAGGAGAGAAAAACAGAAAAATCTTGAATGCTTTGTCTAAAGATTGGGCAAGTAAAGTGACTGCTATTGAAGAGACAAAAGATTTGAATTCAATGCCTGTTGAATCTCTTATAAACTCTGTAGCATCTTATGAGTTGAAGCTAAAGACCAAGTTACAAGAAGAAGAAGATGCAAAAGTAAAAAAGAGCATCGCTCTAAAAGTATCTCAAGATAAAGATGACTCAATTTCATTGGATGATGATGATCTAGCTCTCATCACAAAAAGTTTCAATAGAATACTCAACAAAAGGAGATTCAGAAAAGGAGAATCTAGCAATTCAAATTCCAATCAGTTCAACAATGCAAGATTCAAAGGAAAGCAAGAGACCAGTAAAAAGCAAACTAACAAATGCTTTGCATGCGGCCAACTTGGACACTACATGAGTGAGTGTCCAATGAAGAAGAGAAAAATTGAAAGAAAACCAAGATTCAATAACTTCCAATTCACATTGAATGAGTGCAATTCCGATAGTAAAATTGAAGAGGAAAAAGAATCTGCTCAATTGGCTTTCATGGCTATTGGAGTTGATGAGGTAACAACTTATAACTCTCAATTTGAAAGTGATGATGAAAGTGATGATGATCTTGAATCTTTCATTAAAAAATTACATGATAGTTTGAAAGAATCTTATGTTAGAAACAAGGAATTAAAATATAGAATTAGTTTTCTTCTTCAGGATAATGCACGCCTTTTTCAAGAAAATAAGAAGCTGAAAACTGAAAATAATTTTTTGAAAAAGAATGAGATTGATTTACATGATAAATTTAATAGAAAAACAAGGATTTGTGAAATGTTCAAAGAGGAACAAGGTGATTTGAAAAGAAGAATGGATAATCTAAATAAATTTCTCCAATATAAGAAACAAAACCGCTTTCAAGAAAATGGAACAAAGGCTCATCTTGGCACTTATGAGAAGAAGATAAATTCTGGTGCAAATGATTTTGCTGTTTATAAGAGAAGACAAGTGAGATTTATTAAACCTGTTTATGCAATTAATTCGTTGGTTATGTGTAATTTTTGTTGTCAAAAAGGTCAAATGAAAAGTGATTGCTATGTGAGGAAAAACATAAGAAGATACATGAAATGCATGTGAATAATTAGACATGATGCTAACTCTTAAGGATCCAAAAATTAATGGGTACCATATATTAGTTCTTGAATTCTTGAATATGTGAATCTGGTGAACTTTATTAAGGAATCAAAGTGGTTCATAGACTGTGAATGTTCAAGATACATGATCGGTGATCCATCACAATTCATTAACCTCAAACCAAAGTCTAGTGGCATAGTGACATTTGGAGATGACGTGTTTCTACCTCAAGACCATTGGAGTTTTTACATATTGATTTGTTTGATCCTACACATATTGCTAACTTGGGTGGTAAGAGATATTATTTAGTCATCATTGATGATTATTTTAGATACACTTGGGTGATTTTTCTTACTCACAAAGATGGTACGTTCAAAAAAAATTCATTTCCTTATTTGTAAAAGTTCAAAATCTGCTTGGTTTAAATATTGTTAAAATTAGAAGTGTCAATGTTCGAAATTTAAATGGTGTGTCCTTTTAAAATTTTGTGATTATACTTTAGGCACTTTAGGGTCATTTGCACTTCATATTAGGATGCATCTTTTATATTTTCTCTTTTGATGTTTCAAGTACTCTGTACTAATGGATCTTGGTTAATATTGATGGTTTCTAGTTGAATTACTAATGTATTTTGATTGATATTTCCCTGTTTGGTACTTCTTTTGGTATTAATTCTCTATTTTTGACTGATGATTGATATTGGTATGATGGTGATTACTGAATTCTGGTATCATTTCTTTGTTTCTGATTGGTATTTTGAATTTTCTGTTATGGCAACTATATTATGAATTATAGTTACTGGATTTTACTCTCATCTTATGATGACAAAAAGGGGAAGAAATGGATGCTGTAGACAGTGGAATTTTAATTAAATTCTAAAAATTACCATTGGTCTATAAAATATTTTTGTCCAATCGGATATTGCCATATGGCATGTACACTTGGAAAAATTGGTTATTAAATGGCCAATTATATTTTGCCACGTGTCAAGGCGAGGTGTTCCAGATCAATTCAAATTGCAGGAATATCTCCACCAACCAAATCATATCATGTCTATTGAATAAATATCTAGATATTTATTTCTTATTAAAGGGATCATATTTAGGGTTATTTAATCCAAGTATATCTCTTATATACTGCAATAGTTTGGCCAGTCGAACGGCGCCACGTCGCATGGCCCCACGAGTTTGGCCAATCGAGGAGTTACTTATCTCTTTATTAATAAAAAAATAAAATGAAGAGATAATATTTGACTGGCACAGTCCTAATATGACTGCACGTCTTGCAAGACAAGTAAAGTAGTACACAGGTTCTCAACCTCTACCTCTTGCTACAACTATAAATAGAGGTCTCTCAACCAAATCAAGGACACACAGACAGAGATACCAAGAGGCATCTCATACGTTCAAAGCATTGAAGCTCCAAGCTACAAAGGTCCGGCTCTTCAAGCTCTCCAAGTCTCCCATATATCAAGACTTGAGTCTTCAAGTATCTTCTAAAGTTCTTCAAATCTTCTATATCAAGATTTAAAGGAATCGGTGGTGGATCCAAGAACAAGCTACGAAGCCCTTGGATTGGCATTCGAGGAGGAGAATCGAGGGAAACTCTCTACAAGTTCGAGAAAACCTCAGAGATTGTACTCACATATTTTCTTAAATTTATATTACATATTTGTCGTGTATATTTCTTGTTTTTTGCAGACTTGAAATTTTATCGCGTACAAATTTTTGGCACGCCCGGTGGGACCTCTCTGCCTTCCATCTCTTCTCTTCGAATATTCAACTACATATATCATCAATGGCACCAAAGAGCAACAAAATCATGATTGCACGTTCCAAGGCTACTGATGCTAAGCCTGCTCAGGAAGCTGCACATGTTGCCACCAATACCCGCGCTATTGGTCCTATGACAAGGAGTATGACGAGAACTTCCACCCAAAGTAGCATGGAAGCTTCATCGGCGCCAACTCCCATCTTCGGTTCAATACCACTAATGAGCTATTCTTCCACGATGGGGATCCAAGACGTTCCTGCCTCAATCGAGAAGGCTCTCGCCATGCTCGAATTTGGATCCGAATCCAAATTTTCTGAGCATGATGATGATTCATCAAGCACGGGATCAGCTTCTTCACATGAAACCCTTCAATCAAAATTTTCTATGGAAGATTCTGCTGCTTCTTCTACTGCAATGCCTGCTATGATGACAAATGCTTTAAGTCTCGAAGAGTAAGTTTCGAACATGTCCAAGATGATGGAAACCATGATGAAACACATCAAGGACCAAGATGCTCTCATTGCTCAACTGCTCACCCAAAAGGACCACGCTCCTGAAGGAAGCCATATGGATTCTAAGGAGAACCAAGAGCGTGAAAATCCCTCATCTAAAGGTAAAGATAAGGTGAAGGAAGTATACGTGACCGCCGAGGGAACTATCCCCGTAGAACAATTGAAGAAATTTGTTGAAGGCGTAATCAAAGACAAAAATGGGGGTAGTTCAAGATCGAGTTTTACCTACTCCAAACCTTACACTGCTAGAATTGACAATCTAGCAATGCCTGCTGGATATCAACCGCCTAAGTTTCAACAGTTTGATGGGAAAGGTAGTCCAAAACAACATGTGGCTCATTTTGTCGAAACCTGCAATAACGCTGGAACTTATGGTGACCTGCTAGTCAAACAGTTTGTTCGATCCTTGAAGGGCAACGCATTTCATTGGTACACTGATCTCACGCCGGGGTCCATCGACAGTTGGGGACAGCTGGAGCAAGAATTCTTGAATCGCTTCTACAGCACTAGAAGAACCGTCAGTATGCTGGAGTTGACTAACACTCGTCAATGGAAGGATGAACCTGTGGTCAACTATATTGATAGATGGAGAAGTCTGAGTCTCAACTGCAAGGACAGACTGTCCGAACCCTCTGCCATAGAAATGTGCATCCGAGGAATGCATTGGAGCCTAAGCTACATTCTACAGGGTATACGTCCAAACACGTTTGAAGAATTAGCTACTCGTGCTCATGACATGGAGTTAAGCATCACGGCCAATGCAACTGATGGGCTTCCTATTCAAGTTCCGTGAGTACAGCCACCCCGGCAAAACAATGAAAGACAAGAAAATAGAAAAGGGGGCAAGCCTCCTTCAAGATTCAATAATAAGGAGTTCATGGCAATAAACATAGCTCCCATGAAAATTGCTACCAAAGTGAGCCGAAAGGTTACTGAGAAGTTGTATCCATCTCAAAATAGGTCAGTAAGAAGACCCACGTTAAAAGAGATGCAAGAAAAAGAATACCCATTTCTTGAATCTGATTTACAAGGGATGTTTGATGACCTTTTCAAGGAGAAACTCCTTGAACTTCCTGAAATGAAGCGTCCAGAGGAAGCCGGTCAAGTCAATGATCCAAACTATTGCTGTTATCATCGCCTGATTGGCCACACTCTCACTAAATGCTTTGTCTTTAAAGACAAAATTATGGAATTGGCCCGTCAAGGAAAGATCCTTCTCGAGGAAGATAAAGCATCGGCAAACCAAACAACAATAATGTTTGGATCTGTGTGTTGCCCGATAGAAGTTCTACCCATATCAAGCAGTGCTCTGTCTGTACAAACGGAGTTTGAAAAATCGTCAATTGAAAATGTTATTGAAGATGACAACGAAGGATGGACTTTAGTCACTCGAAAGAGGACTTGCAAGCCAAAAATAAAGAAGTACATCTTTTCGAAAAGCATTCATTCGACAAAGCCGAAAGTGACGATGAAACGACGAAATGCGACAAAGAAACAAAAGGGAGTCGCCACAACACCAATTTCGTCAGATTTTCAGCTTCTTCAAGAGGTTCGACAGCCCGTGACATTGAGAGAATTTATACCCAAGGGGTATTTAAGTGATGATACTGATAATTCCACTTCTTGTAATGTCGTCAAAGCTGAGAATTCTCAAGTCACACAAATTGGCACTGAATTTGAGAAAAAACTCAAAGTCGATGATAAACCACCGGTGGATTGTGCAACGACCATCATTTTTTATGATGACGATTTAACTGTTGAGTTCAAGACCCACAATCGACCTTTGTTTGTTAGTGCATATGTTCGAGAACAAAAGATGAATCAGATACTCATTGATGGGGGATCTGCTGTCAATATCATGTTCGTACGTGCTATGAAAGAGTTAGGAATCTCAAGTGATGAACTCTCCCAAAGCCGCCTCATGATCCAAGGATTTAACCAAGGGGGGCAAAGAGCAATTGGCCTCATAAGGCTTGAATTGCTCATTGGTGAGCTGTCTTCAAGTGCGTTATTTCATATCATTGAAGCCAAAACCTCTTATAACATGCTCTTGGGAAGGCCCTGGATTCACGAGAATGAAATTATACCATCTACTCTGCATCAATGTTTCAAATATTGTCGAGACGGTATTGTTAAGAAAGTTACTGCCGATGACAAACCTTTCACCGAAGCTGAAACTCACTTTGCTGACGCCAAATTTTATCTTCACAAAGAAGCAAAAAGAAAGGAATCGGTAAGGGAAGAAAGTCAAGATTCCAAAGTACCCATTTTGCGGAGTACCCATTTTGCGGTATACTCCAAGATCAAAGAGAGAAGAAGGTCAGTCTTCTTTTATCAGAAATGACACATTAAATGTTCCGCTCACCAAGATAGAGCCTGTTAAAATTGAGGAGGTGAGCTTGCAAGGGTTTGTCCGTCCCAAAGAAGAACCGGCAGTGGAACATTACTCGCTACCAACTAATCGGACTCAAGAAGGTTTTGATCCAAACGCCTATAGACTTCTTGCTAAGGCGGGTTATAACCCAAATGAGAAGAATACATTGGGCAAACTCCCTCCTGAAGTGACTGGCGAGAAGACTCACGGATTGACACCTACGCAGAAAATGTTGAAAGAAAGGGGTTATAATGTTGAAAGTTCATCGATGGGTCTTGGTTATCAACCGCCCTCTCCTGTTCGTATAATGATCAAAAGAGCGAGTTGTAACTATGTGAACGAAGAAATGGAGGTCACAAGCCGAAAGAGATCTGTGTTCGACCGATTGGGAAATAAGTCAAAACGTACTTCTGTGTTCGACAGACTTGGTCCGCAGCCGAAAAATTTGAAGTCGCCTGTCTATGAGAGATTAGGCAGTAAAAAACAAGAGTACCAAGTTGCCAGGGAAGAAAGTCTTACTCCAATAAAGAAGAACGGACCAAGAAAGCGAGTCTCCAATTTCTTCATGCACTATGGAGACTTATTCAATGTAAGAATTGAAACCATTTTTGAAGAACAGGGTCAAGAAAGTATGGCTTCCTGTCACCATATTACGATCAGTGATCCCGAAGAAGAAGAAGAAGATGCAGATGACGCTCCCCCTGAACTTGAACAAGGGGTAAAAAATACAGTCGATGAGCTAAAAGAGATTAACCTTGGCACAAGCGACGATCCTCGCCCAATTTACATAAGCTCTTGTATGACTCCTGAAGAAGAAAAAGAGTATGTTGATTTGCTGCTCGAGTTCAGGGACGTCTTTGCCTGGAATTACTCAGAAATGCCTGGTTTGGATCCAAGGGTCGCCGTTCATAATTTGTCTGTCAAGCGAGGAACAAAACCTGTCAAGCAAACGCAAAGGCGCTTTCGGCCCGAATTGATTCCTCTGATAGAAAATGAGATAAATCGATTGATTGAACCCGGATTCATACGAGAAGTAAAATATCCAACATGGATTTCAAGCATCGTCCCTGTAAGGAAGAAGAATGGGCAAATTCGAGTTTGTGTTGACTTTCGAGACTTAAACGAGGCTTGCCCCAAAGATGATTTTCCTCTCCCCATCACAGAATTGACGGTAGATGCTACAACCGGGCATGAAGCACTATCTTTTCTCGATGGATCGTCTGGCTACAATCAAATACGTATGGCGCCAGAGGATGAGGAGCTAACTGCCTTCCGCACCCCCAAGGAAATTTATTGCTATAAAGTAATGCCGTTTGGCTTGAAAAATGCTGGAGCGACATATCAAAGGGCAATGCAAAGAATATTTGATGATATGCTCCATAGAAATATGGAGTGCTACGTTGATGACCTTGTGGTGAAATCAAAGAAGCGAGAGGATCATATTCAAGACCTTCGAAGAGTTTTTCAACGCCTTCGGAGATACCAATTAAAGATGAATCCTTTGAAGTGCGCATTTGGAGTCACTTCTGGCAAGTTTCTTGGTTTCATCGTTCATCAACGGGGGATAGAAGTCGATCGATCTAAAATTGATGCCATTGTGAACATGCCTGAACCGCGAAATATTCATGAATTGAAGAGCCTTCAAGGGAAGTTGGCATATATCCGGAGGTTTATCTCTAATTTGGCCGGGCGATGCCAACCCTTTAGTAGACTGATGAAGAAAGGGGTACTCTTCGAGTGGGATGAATCGTGTAGGAATGCTTTTACAAGCATCAAGGCGTATCTCATGAATCCCCCAGTGCTGGCTGCGCCCATTCCAGGAAAACCATTGATTCTCTATATTTCCGCTCAAGAACGGTCGGTTGGGGACTTACTTGCTCAAGAAAATGATGAAGGTAAGGAGAATGCACTGTATTACTTGAGCCGGATGATGACATCTAATGAGTTGAACTACTCGCCCATCGAGAAGTTGTGTTTGGCACTTATATTTGTCATTCAGAAGTTGAAACATTACTTTCAAGCACACACTATTCGACTCATATCTAAGTCTAATCCCATTAAATATGTCATGTCAAAACCTGTACTGTCTGATCGACTCGCCAGATGGTACCTCCAGTTTCAACAGTTTGAAATTATTTACGTCCCTGCGAAGGCTGTCAAAGGACAAATATTGGCAGACTTTTTAGCCGATCATCCTCTACCTGCCGAGTGGGAGTTGACCGATGAACTTCCCGATGAAGAAGTGTTTATGGTCGAATCGCCGTGGTCAATGTATTTCGATGGAGCTGCCCACCGTGATGGAGCTGGTGCGGGAGTTATCTTTTATACTCCTGAAGCAGATATATTGCCATACTCTTTCACTTTAACACGCCGGTGTTCCAACAATGTGGCTGAATATCAGGCGTTGATTCTCGGTCTTGAAACGGCTGTAGACATGAAGCAGTTGCATCTTAGAGTCTATGGTGATTCAAAATTGGTGATAAATCAACTTCTTGGAATTTATGATGTTAAGAAACCTGAATTAGTCCCATATTATAAGTATGCAAGACAACTCATGGGATATCTGGGCAATGTCACTATAGAACATATCCCTAGAAATTTCAACCAACAAGCTGATTCTTTGGCAAGGGTGGCGTCCATGATCACTCTACCTTCTCATCGAAATCAGATTTCAATATGTCAAAATTGGGTCATACCTCCGATGTTTGATGAAAATGATGATGGTGAGGAAGAAAATACTTATCATATTTTTGTCCATGAGATCGAAAAGGAGGATTGGCGTCATCTCATAGTAGATTACCTTAATCATGGGAAGTTGCCAGAATATTCCAAGAAAAGGGTTGATATACGTCGTCGAGCACCACGTTTCATTTACTACAAAGGGACGCTTTACCGAAGGTCATTCGATGGGGTGTTTCTACGATGTCTTGGAGAAGATGAGGCCATGCAAGCAATGGAGGAGGCTTACTCTGGGATATGTGGTGCTCACCAATCTGGCCCGAAATTACACTTTCGCATTAAAAGAATGGGATACTACTGGCCAACAATGGTGAAGGACTGTATCGATTTTGCTAGAAGATGTCAAGCTTGTCAATTCCATGGCAATTTCATCCGTCAACCTCCTGAACCATTGCATCCAACTGTAGCTTCTTGGCCGTTCGATGCTTGGGGTTTGGATATAGTTGGACCGCTTCCAAAATCTTCCGGAGGACACATTTTTATTTTGGCAGCGACGGATTATTTCTCAAAGTGGGCCGAAGCGGTTCCTCTAAGAGAGGTCAAAAAGGAGAATGTAGTGGATTTTATCCGTTCGCACATCATTTATAGATATGGGGTCCCGCGTTATATCATCACCGATAATGGTAAACCTTTTTGCAATGTAGCAATGAACAAATTTTGAGAAAAGTTTCATTTCAAACAATACAATTCATCCATGTACTACGCTGCCGCAAATGGACTCGCGGAGGCATTCAACAAGACCTTATGTAATATGTTGAAGAAAATCGTGGATAAATCGAAAAGGGATTGGCATCTTCGAATTGGAGAAGCACTTTGGGCATATCGAACTACTTTTCGACTCCCACGCAAGCGACCCCATACGCACTTGTTTACGGTGTTGAAGCAGTTCTTCCACTTGAGTGTCAAATACCTTCGCTAAGAATTGCAATTCAAGAAGGGTTCAGTGGAGAAGATAATGTTCGTCTTCGCCTTGAGGAATTAGAAGCACTCGACGAAAAGAGATTGGAAACTCAGCAGCGGATTGAGTGCTATCAGGCTCGAATTTCAAAGGCATTCAATAAGCACGTCCGACCGCGCTCTTTCCAGATTGGAGAGTTAGTACTCGCCGTTCGGAGACCGATCATTCTCACTCATGGGGGACAAAGAAAGTTTACTCCTAAATGGGATGGTCCATATGTTATTCGAGAAGTGTATACAAATGGCTCATACAAGTTGGTTGCGGAGGATGGATTAAGGGTTGGCCCCATCAATGGCAAGTACCTAAAAAGGTACTATGCATAATCAGAACTGCGCCATGCTCCTGGCCCGCATGAGTTAAAACTGTGGATGGCACCACCAATAGTGTAGTATGTGGTTAAACTGCTGAAACACTCCACCAAATCTAAGGTGGTAAACAAATAGATACTCCTGGCCCGCATGAGGTTAAAATGTGAACGGCAGGAACTACGTGTGACTTGATTCCCTTGTTGGGATACGTAGGCAGCTTAGAGGGCAACTTCTAAGTTCAGTTACACCACTCCAAATCAAATCCTTGTTTCTTGAAAAAAAAAAAAACCTTTCTTTTTCTTTGAGATAAAATGCTAAATTTAAAAGTTCTTTTCTCTTAAAAAAAAAAGAGATAAGAAATAAAAAGCATTTTATTATTAGAAAAAAAAAGAAGAACTCATTACATAAAGAAAATGATAAAAGAATTCAAGAAAAGAAGGACATGGTGGAAAGTCTAAATATCAAATTTGTATTCCACTACAGCTACTTTATATGATTCAAGTGCAGACTTCATGTCTTCAAGTTCCTTCACAGCATCATCAGTCAAGATGCTAGTATTTTCAATGGAAGATAGCTCATCATGTGCTTGGGCCTTCATCAAAGGCGAACGGCAGGAACTACGTGTGACTTGATTCCCTTGTTGGGATACGTAGGCAGCTTAGAGGGCAACTTCTAAGTTCAGTTACACCACTCCAAATCAAATCCTTGTTTCTTGAAAAAAAAAAAAACCTTTCTTTTTCTTTGAGATAAAATGCTAAATTTAAAAGTTCTTTTCTCTTAAAAAAAAAAGAGATAAGAAATAAAAAGCATTTTATTATTAGAAAAAAAAAGAAGAACTCATTACATAAAGAAAATGATAAAAGAATTCAAGAAAAGAAGGACATGGTGGAAAGTCTAAATATCAAATTTGTATTCCACTACAGCTACTTTATATGATTCAAGTGCAGACTTCATGTCTTCAAGTTCCTTCACAGCATCATCAGTCAAGATGCTAGTATTTTCAATGGAAGATAGCTCATCATGTGCTTGGGTTATTTCGGTTTGGATCTCTTTGAAAGTTTCATGCTTTTGATCGATAGTTGAGCTGATTGCCAAGCTTTGTTTCTCCAAATTGATGAGTTCCTGTTGTAGAACCTTCTTCCTGTCTTCAATGGACTGCAACTTTTCTTCAAGACTTTGCAGATGACAAGTTAGTTCTTCTTCCTTTGCCTTAACTCTCCCGAGTTGGACGGTCGTTTTGGAAAGGAGTTCTGCGTGTGTTTCTTTGCTTATCCTTTCCCACGATGAAGATGCTAAAAGATCATATGCCTCCGCCTTGGCAAACAATTCTATCAAGTGGTCTTTTAAAGGGAGACCATTGGTAGGATCCGTTCTTGTGATTTCTGCAATGATTTCCTCTACACACTCTTTTAAAGAAGAGATCTGATCAATTGGAGTGTCAAGAATCTGTCCGCGAAAATCCATCCACAAACTTTGCAAGTACTTTCTTCGATGCGCCTGGATCAATTTTTGACCATGAAATTCTGAAACCAATGCTACCTTAGGTTTTTTTCGGATTTCATGCAAATTAGTCAGCTCCTTCTTTGACAAGGCACCTCTACTGGGGGCAAGTTGTTTTGGGATGCTGATAACGACTTCGTCACCTTTCTTGTTTGAAATTATAGCATCAGTCTCAAGTTCAATTGGTGAGTTGGTACCAAGATCTTCTTGATGGAATTCAAGAAGTGGGGGCTGAAAAAAAAAATGTTATGAGAATAAAAAAAAAATTTGAAAAAAGGGGAGAGATGATTACCTTAAGTGGCGACACTCCAACCGACGGTGGTGAAAAGGAAATTTCCTCCAAATCAGAAGATATCCTCTTCTTCGATCGGTTCCAATGACGGTCTTGGCTACTACTGCCACTCGCCAACGAATGGGCTCCTCTTTGGGTAGATTCGATGCCCTGAGCTTGAGTCCCTTCTT
>NC_040045.1:14359823-14393559 GCF_003713205.1 Coffea eugenioides
GTAAAGTATACACCCGTTTCAAAATTCCAAATTCACATAATGGATAAGAAGCAAGTCAAGTACTTAGCAACAAATTCATGCACTTGACACTCACCAAGTCAAAACAAAAGTGAGTGAACGAACAATTAAGCCTTTAGGCGTCCGCTTCGAGATTCTCTTCAAGATCTCCCTGAGCGCCTCCTTAGTCCTTGAAGAAACCCGAAATTTTACCACAAAAACTCCATGAAATTGCCACAAGATGAAACCTTTCACCAAGATCAAGTTAATCCCAAGTGTTTAGGAGGTTGGTGATGATTTGCTGAAGGAAATGGGAAGCAAGTATGATGAAGTAGGATGGAGTGGAGCTTTTCTCTTCTTTCTTCCTTGCTATTTTCGCCGAGCTTTATGGCAAGAAGGGAGAGAGAGTGTCTTGTGTGTTTTAGCTTGTGAGGAAATCTTGAATGATGACTAGCTAGAAACTTGGAGCCAAAGAATGAAATTTTCTTTCCCCCTTTTACCCTTGGCTGGCCGAGAATGAGAGATAGTGAGGGAGTGGTTGTGTAGTGAAACTTGGAGAGAAAGAATGAAGAAAAGCTACTTTAAGTTGTGCTAAAAAGTCAACTCTTAAAAGTGTCGCGCTAGTGTTTCATACTACCGTTTTCTCTCGGGTTTGATACACTCATGCACTAATCCCCCAAGGTGCTTCCTTTAATATGGTAATTATTCACTCTTAGTAGCCTTGTATTAATTTCTCAAATCTCTACTTAGTCGATTCAACGCGAAATACGCGAACTTCCGTTTTGCCCGCGATAAGGCGAAATTTTGAACCCACTCACCTCTAATCTCTCAATTAACTTTTCTTAGTCTACTATTGATCATTCTTAATTTTTCAAGATTATTACACTCTCGAATCGAATATTGCCTCAAAAAACGTGTATTCGCTATTTCTCGCTAAACGAGCCTCCAAAAAATTAAATTTGCTAACGAGACGTTTTAAAAATATAAGTGAGACATTACTCCATGTAAATAGATTTAAAATGGCTGAAATAAATTATTCGGAGAAAACAGGTGAATAAATAATTAAATAAGCCCATAAAATAAGATAAAAATAAGGAAATTTTTGGGTCCTCACACATCCACCATCTATGCTCTTATTAGTGCGTCAATGATTGATCAACATCTATTACCCAATTAGTCAGATTAGTCCTGTCGATTTTTCTCAAGTGGCAGATCCAAAGTTAAATTTAGAAATGACACTTAATAATGAAACATTAAATATAAACACTAAATTACTACAATGTGTGAGACACAAAATTATCAAACATAAAACTCAAGATGCCAAAAAAAAAGGGACAACTTCTTAGCCACTAAATTAATAACTCAAGAGTGTAGACTTAACTCATTCATGCAAGACTTCATCCTTAATTATACTAATTCCTAGTCCCTTATAACGCAACTACGGCAGTGCTATTTTCTTATAGAAAATTCTTGATATGCAACTTCCATCTAGATATCTAAAGAATGGATGATTTAGCCAAATTCTAGACTAATTGATAAGAGAAATTTGGTGGCTCTCTTAATACTGCCCCTTTTCTCTTTCACTTTGGTTAGTGGGGGCTTGTCTTCCTTGACTTGTTCTCATTTTGACTTTCAATATTTCCTTTGAAGTCTTGATTCCTTTCTCCTGGACAATGGTAGTATTTGTGTATTCCATTCTTAGCTTTCTTTCGCTAGCTAATTTTTTGAAGTTACACTACTTGTTCTTGTACCTTGAACCAGCTTGATTGAATTACTTCTTCTGTCTCCACACATCTATCTATTATCCTCTAAGGGTTCTCAAATTTTTCTTGATCCTTAGTTAGTTTCAACTCAAATTTATCAAGTGGATCATTGGGCTTAGTTTTAACCTTTTCTAATTTTTACTTCTATAGCTCCAGAATGTGGTAGCATTTCGACTTGAGATGACATTACAAATTCTACCCCTTATTCCCTCTACGTAAGCTTTGTATGCAAACATTATGCTTTCTTCATTTAAATTTTGCACCAATTCTTGAGTGTAGTTTTGATCCAAAGTCAAACCTTGTTTTTCCAAAACTTTACTCCATTTCACATGACCTATTGTCTCCTTGATCTCGCTAAATTTAGCACTTGCAATTCTTAGATCTTATTCCACTCCTTCAATGTATTCCCTGAATAGCAGCTCAATTTCTTTAATAACCTCTACTGCTTGATTTGTTTATTTTTCCACATAGCTGGATTCATCTATTATCAAATATAATTTTGTGAACTCTTCTTCATAATTTGTGCATCAATTTTCTTTTATGTCCTCAATGTCAACAAATGTTTCGTTGTGCCACTTTTCCTTTAACTAAGGAGAAATTTGGAAGTGCAGCTCTTCTTCCAAAGCAAGTGAAACTTGAAAATTTCATTCTTTTTCACTTGGTACCTCGACCTTGTCAATTGTTGCTACATTGCCTTTTTGATGATATTGACACTCTCATGCAAAGTGCCCTAACTTCTTGTAATTGAAACATCTATCATTTTGCCTTTAGTTTGTGATATTATTGTATTCATCCTCATCTTGTCTTCCTTTGCTTCCTTTTCATGAAAACTTTGCCATTGCTCTCTTCTCGGGTTTTATTGGTCGCCATTTTCTTCACCAGCAATAAATCTTGCAAGCCTTCTTCTTAGTTCTTCACATCCTTTCTTTTTAGTAAAAATAGATTCTTCCTGAACCCTTATTATAACTTTGAAAATTTGTCCAATGTCTGATTGTTAGCAAACAAAAATTTCAACTCTACTATGTTGACATATTTTAAACCAAGCAATGTTTGGAAATTTAGTATTTTTAGAATTATATTTTTATTTGGTAACTATATTAGGTTAGGTGTCACATTTGGTTTAGGAAATAGGTTGAGTCATGTTTTCGTGTTATAATTAGAATAAAATTAGTAGCTATATTTCTCTATTTAAGCACTTAGAATCCTAGGTTTGTAGCTGAGGAGATAATTAGTGAATTGAAGCAAAATAAGTGGTTTCCTCCCGTCTTTCTTATTGTTTATTATTGTAAGATTTTAATGTTACTTTCGCTGCGTGATTTTTTGTGCTAACAAGTGGTATTAGAGCTCTAAGTTCAAGAATTTGATCTTGGGGTATTTGTGGTAACTGAAGGGTGTGCAAAGTTTGTGATAGAGAAACATGTGCCATAGAAGGGTGTAGACGTTATGGTAGAATACTAGTATATTGAAGAATTAGACCATGAGAGTTGGTATTAGAATACTCATTCATTGATTGAAATTAGGGAAAAGTGACCCTAATTGGACAAAGGTTTAAAAAAGATAGACTCTGTTGAGATTGTTGGTGTTGTGCAGTGATCAGGAAAAAAAGATCCTGCCAGATTGTTGATTGTCACAGTAGTGTTTGATTAAGTCTAAAGCCAGGGAAGCTAAGAAATTCAAGTGGGGAAGAAAAGGTTTGTGAAGATACATAAATTGTTTTGAGTTGCCATGGAGAGAGAATTTGTCAATGGTGAAAATTATTAGCATAAAGAGGATTATGAAAAACATGATTTATTAGTTGAAAGTTATATGGATTGTTATTCAAGAAAATATGGTGACTCTATTTGTGAATGGGTCAATATGGATGACTTTTTTATCAAGGAGGATTAGCACCAAAATTGTATGCGGATAGTCCAATTCCACGCATAAATATGCAGTTGGGTATCAGTTGTAAATTGGAATTGTACTTGAGTTATATTGCTACAGAGGCTGTAATGGTGATTGAAATTGTCATGATCGTATTAGAGATGACAACATCGAGATCTTGATTTAAGAGAGACATTGTTGACATATTTTAAACCATAGACAAGTTTAAGGCTAGATTAGTTGCCAGGAGGTTTACTCAAAAATATGGCATTGATTATTTTGATACTTACTCGCCGATAGCTAGAATAGCTACCATAAAGGTGCTACTTGTGATAGCTTCAACCCATATATGGGTATTTCACCAAATGGATGTCAAGATAGCATTTCTTAATGGTGAATTGGATGAGGAAATGTACATGAAACAACCCAAAGGATTTGTTGTACCTTGGTAGGAACACAAAGTGCATAGACTTGTAAAGTCCTTGAACAGATTAAAACAAGCTCCATAACAATGGCACCAAAAATTAGAGCAAGAAATACTTGCTAGTGGGTTCAAGATTAATGAGTCGGACAAATGTATATATAGCATGTATATGAGCAGTAAAGGAGTCATTATTTGCTTGTATGTGAACAATATGTTAATCTTTGGTAATGACTTAGAACAAGTCAATGAGACCAAAAAGTTGCTATAATGCAAGTTTGAAGTGAAGGATATGGGGGTGGCCAATGTTATCGTGGGAATAAGAATTAAAAGAGAGCAAGAACAAATTTTGCATTCACAATCTCATTACATTGAGAAGATTCTTAGTCATTTCAATCATCAAAATTACAAACCTACCTTAACTCCCATTGATCCCAAAATTGACTTTGTTAAAAATGTTGGTGATCTTGTGTCTCAATTGGATTACATCAAAGTGATTGGATGCTTGATATATGCAATGACACGTACAAGGCCAGATATAGCTTTAGTCGTAGTCATGTTAAGTAGATATTCAAGCAATCCAAGCAAACAACATTGGTTAGGTGTAATTAGAGTCTTGAGGTATCTAAAACATATAAAAGACTATGGCATTTGTTATAGTGGCTGTCCTTCATTATTAGAAGGTTATTCGGATGCTAGTTGGATGAGCAACAAAGATGATCATTCTTTTATGAGTGGTTGGGTCCTATGTTAGGTGGAGGAGCAATTTCTTAGGCATCCAAGAAGCAAACATGCAAACCGACTCCTCCATGGTAGCTGAATTTATAGCTTTGGCTTCAGCTGGCAAAGAATTTGATTGGTCACGAAAATTGCTACACGAGATACCAATGTTGCCAAAACCAATTCCATCAATCTCTATACACTGTGATAGTGCTGCTGCGCTTGCTAGAGCTTATAGCCAAGTGTACAATGGAAAATCTAGACATGTTGGATTAAGGCATAGTCTAGTAAGAGATTTGACCGCAAATGGTGTGATAACCATAAATTTTGTAAAATCAAAAAGAACCTGGCTAATCCTTTAACCAAAGGATTAACAAAGGAAGTGATGGTTAAAACATCTAAGGGATGGGGTTGAAGTCGAATCCATGAATCATTAACAATGGAACCTCAATTAAACACTAGGTATAACAAGCCTTGTATTCAATGAGTAAGAGTACATTGATATAGTGGTTTGAACACTGCAAAACATCTCAAAATGTGTAGTTTGATTTTTCCCACACGAAATTGGAAGGTTGAACCTAGAGTTCTTAACAAGTATTGTAAAATGCTACAAATGGCAGGGGCATTAAGAGCTTTCCTATTTTGTGATGGTTTATAGTATTTTCTTTAGTAATTAGTATTTTAAGACCAAACTATAACTAGTTTCTTAGATAAATATTCTTAAAAGATGAAAAGATTTTCCTCTGCTTACAATTTATGGTTCGGTTAAGGATTAATTAAAAAAATGGTATATGGATTTGCATGTTTTCCTATAGAATACTATGGTTGTGTCATTGTATCATTTGTATACTCAGGTTAATTGTACTTTTAGTCCATCATGATTTTATTGTTGTGTCTTATGATTTTGGTTTTTACACGTTTAAATTTGGTACGTGATTTTCTATTTTTCCTGAATTAACTTTGACTTTCTTTCATTAAACTTGCTTTTACCACATGAAAAGTACATGCTACAACCTTAAATGAATCAACTCTTAAATGATTGATAGAATTGCACCAAGTTCCAATTATTGGAATTTGCCACTCACTCAAGTTTTGTGAGACCCCGAAATTTTACTTGTCTTTATAACCCTTATGTGAACTCACTTACCTTTGATTCTCGGCTTCTTTAATGGTTGAATTTGAGCCAAGAGAGTGAATTTTGTTAATAAAAGTTTCATATTCTCAAGTTGTTAGAAAATCAAGAAATTTTCGCAGGAGGCTCTATGCAGCTTTGGAAAATTGGCTATAACTTCGTATAGGAAAGTCGGAATTGAGTTTCGTTTCTTGCATTTGAAACTAGACTCATAGGGCTTCCTACGATATAAAATTCAGAGTTTGATTCATAAATTCCAGAAAATTGACAAAGTTGACTGAAAATTCTGCCCTGCACAAGTAACAATAGGAATGTTATAGTAGCTTATGGCTCAATTTGGACCAACTTATGAACTGAATCTCTTTGAGGTGTTTTCTAAAGATTATTAGTATTTGAAGTCTAATTTTTAACAGGCCATGTTTTATGAATTTTTGATATTTATAACTCAAGTTATGATTTTTCTAAAGGGAGGGCATAAGTTTGAGTTTTTTTTTTATGCATACTAGGGTTTTTGGTGTGTCTTTGGTGCATTTCGATAGTGTGATTAGTTGGTGAGGTGTGTGTACTATATTTGGTGGTTAAGAGTGAGTTTTATATAAGAGAAAGTGTGTGATTAAAATTAATAATAATAAGTTAGTGAATCATAAGTTAAAATACTAGTACGCGCAAGATAAGGAAAAACGGGTTGGACCGATGTGTACCGTTCGCTACCGATTGAATACACCACTTGGCCACCACCTTATTACCTTAATATCCCTACTATTATTTCATAAATATCAGCCCTTAATTGGCCTTGAGGTGGCCAAAAATGTTGACCACAAAAGAAAGGGAGAAAACAAAAATTTGAGATTTGATCTTAAGGTGACACTTGGAAGTCATCTAACCAACTTTGACCCAAATCAATTCCTATTTTCTTATCTTTCTTGGAGCTTCATTTCTTCCTCATATCCTCCATGGTGGCCGAGAGTTAAGGAGAGAAAAGAGAGAAGAAACACTTCCATTCCAATCTTGATTTTTGGCCTTGTTTAAGTTGAATCCAAAATCTAAACCGATTAAACTTTCACTTGGGAACCTAGGAAGCTTTGTGTGGTAAAGTTTTGGAAGGAAAGGTTGTGGTTTTCACCTACAAGCAGCCTTGGTAAGGATCATGGGTTCCTTTCCTTTTCTTGTACTTAACAAAGTTTGGATAGAAATCCTTAATCTTGGCTTATGATGGTTAATTAGTTAGTTTTGAATGATATGGTGGAATGTTGGGTTTGAGATTTTCAGTTGTTTTTATTGTTGTTTATATAGTATATGATGTTGATGAGCTTGGATAGGGACTTGGGGTGGTGATTCAAGACATGAATGTTATTTTTAAGCATTGAATCATCAAATTTCCAGCCTTAAAGATGAATCTACCCTGTTTCTGATCTGTATGTTCGTCCATGTTATAGACCGAATTAGGTCTAGGTCAAAACATGAAAGTTGTAGGGAATAGAGTTAAATATATTCCTGTAAAAGTTTAGCTCAATCGGAGCACTGTAAAGTATGAAATAACTAAAATACCCCTGACTGCCAAAAGCCTATTTCACGGGCAGCTTTCTATTTTCTCTGAAATTTCACATTTTGACCTTGAAAATGCATGAACTGGCTGTTGATGTCTTCATAAGAAATGTAGCTCTCTGTCTTAGCTTCGAAACGCCATAAAATGTAACCCAATCTGATAAGCGTAGCTTTAGCTGTGACCTAAACGCCAGAAGATGTCAAACCTGTTACTTAGTTATTCTTCTTTAATACTAGTTCTAGTTTTGATCTTGATAGTTGCATTACTAGGGATGACATTGAGTCTATTGAAGGGCTATTGTGTTAAGATTGTTTATGTGTGAATTTGGGCTGAGTTGAGAAAAATGATGAAGCCATAAATGGCTGGAAAATAGTTAAATACAAAGGGCATGCCGCCCAAATTTTCACTCAAGGGTTAGGTGTGTGTACTCGCGACTTGAGCGAAGATTTGAGGTCAAATTGAACTTGAATTGTCTATGGTTTTCGAGTCTTCTTTCATAGAGGTATATAAGCTGAAATTTGGCCGAAACTCGTACCCTTGGAAAAATGAAAGTAGTGACTACTCGGAATATGTTTTCCTCATCTTTTAGACTCAAATGCGAATTCCAAAGTTTTAGTTGCTTCTTTAGCAACACCAAAAGAGCGAGTATGTGAGAACCCGTAAATTCCCTAATAATTTTCCTAGGGTTTTTCCCCTTTAAAGACATGTTTTCTGCATTTTCTGGCTTAGGAAAAATTTTCCTGGTGAATTTTATGAGTAATTATGTTTTTAGATGATTTTTCTAGTATTGGAGAGTTTTTTGAAAAATTAAGGATATATATCGGACGTGAGACCCACTAGTGCAAAAAGTTCGGAAAAATTCGGCCAATTAGGTTAGGTTTCAGATACTGGTTGAAATTTATCGGGTGTTAAGAGATAAGTAGAGGATGTGAAGTGATTGCTGTGAGAGGAAAAAAGAAGGATAGGAATGCATTAATGAAGGGACACTTGTCATGTTGGGATTGGTTGTACCTTTATGACTTACTATTCTTTTTTTTTTTGACCTTTTGACCATGTGGTTAAATATCTCCAAAAATCACAAAAAAATTCACTCTTGTCTTCATCTTCTTGGCCGGCCACCTTGAGCTTAGGAAGGAAGAAACTCTTCAAAATCTTGGCATCCATCTAGTGCAAATCATCCAAAGCAATCACCTAAACTTGTTTCTACTCCATAAAACCCTTTCACTAGGTGTTAGTGGTTTGTTTGGTGAAGTGTTTGGAGGAGCTAAGGTGTCCTACAACTCTCCCTCTCTTGTTTACTAGGTGAGTGGTGATTGAACTTTCTCCTACACTTAATGAAGCTTAACTTGTGCCTAGTGGTAGCTAAAGGGATGAATTTTGTGGTTTATTTCTTGCTTTTGGATGAATTGATGAAGTTTTCAATTTATTGGTGATTTTTATGGTTTAATGTGATCATGATGTTGTGGCTATCTATGATGGTTGGAAATGATGGTTAATGACTCTAGTAGGTGTACATGATTGGTATTTGCAACCAATTTCTGGTTTGGAAGAAATTTCAGAAAACTAGGGTTCTTGAGGGGGGCATTCTGTCCGAAATTTTAGGTCCTAGATAGAGGCCGAATTGGCCATTTCTTAAAACATGAAAGTTGTAGGTATTGATGTGTGTGAGGTTCCTGTAAAATTTCAAGTCAATCGGAGTTGTGTGGAGTGAGAAAAGTCGAAATTACTATTGCTGTTCTGGGTTCATCAGGATGTAAGAACTGCGTCTGTAATTGGTGGTTTTGGATGGAATTGCTTTGGATTTGGTTGTTGAGGTCTTCTGATCAAATGTATCTTGATGTCTTAGCTACCGTATTCCTTTGGAATCAATGAATTTGGACTTGTATAGACTGAGTTGGACTAATTACAGCATAGTGTAATTTGTAAACCTGCAATTAAGGTTCTGGTTTGGTATTTTGCATATTTGACCTAGTTTTGCTAGGAATTGGACTGAGTGACCTTCTACATTGTTGTAGCCTTGTTTCTTAGCTTCGAAACTGTGGGTCTTGTACCCTCATCCGATAATCGTAGTGAAATCGGTGCCATTACCGCAAAATGAGGACAAAACTGTTTTTTTTTCAGGGCCAAAGTTAATTGCATTTCCGGATTTTCTGGTTGCCTATGATGCTTGTATATGTTTATAAAACCCTATTGGGGTTGTGATTGGCATTGCTTTATGACTCGTTATCGAGTCTCATTGTACTTGTTTGCGTGTTCTAGGGCGTGACGGTGGTTCACGAAATACTTTTGACGGACGTGCATGAAACAACACTTACTTGATTGGTGAGTATACTACTCACTTGAATGTTACAATGTGGCTTTGCTATATGTGATTTTGATGCCTTGAAGGCTTATTTGGCTATTGGAATTGATTGAGGTGAGGGTGTACTTGACCGCCCTCACCCCTTGTGATACCGTTAATGACTGTTTACCGCTTCACTGATATACTGCACTTGCTATATGAGATATTGAATTCACTTCATGAAAAACTGATTTGGTGTCGTTTGGACGAGTATCCAACGGCCTTACTGTACTACTGAGCTCAACCCCGTTGGTAGTCAATTGAATCGAGCCGGCGAGGGCTTGGTCGTGAAAATTGACATGCCACGGGGACTGTACTGGGGAATCTTGTAGTAATGAGACTCTTGATTCCGGTAAACTCGAGTATTACCAAAAGCTACTGATTGGAGTGCGGGCCCGGTTGGGGTATGTTTGGTGGAAGGGATGGGAGTGAAGTGGGTTCTACGGTTGGTACTCATAAACGTTGACGGAGAGTCAATGAGATTGGATCAAGAATGTAAGCATGGAAATGGGCTCTTGAGAGCCGTCCGTATCCTTTTACCGACTTGTTTTACTTCTTAATTGTGTACTTGAAATGAAAGATTATGCTTATGTGATCTTTGTTGCTTATGTGGTAGTAACTCACTGGGCTTAAGCTCATTCCATTCCATTTGTTTTCCTTACAGGAAAATGACCACTTTTGGAAAGGTTATACTTGTTGGTTGTCAAGTTGAGCTCATGTAAATGTATCTTTTGGATAGCTCTTTGAATGAAACCCTAATGTGTATTGGGTTCACTTTCTTTTGATTGGCAAACCGAACATGTATATTCGTAATGAATGGTTTTTGATATGCCGCTTTGGCTTGTAAATGTTACATTTCAATGTATGTATGTTTGGTTGATATTTGGTTGAATTTCGGATCAACTCGTATTTCAAACGGCAAAAGAAAAATTTTGGCTACTCTCGGCCTAGTATCTGGATTCTGACGTGGCCGGTACTGTTCATCATCGGCTTCGATTTTTTTTCGTTTTTTTTTATTTTGTGATTTTGACTTGTTTACGCGCGTGGGTATGTTCCGGAACGTGTTAGATCGACGTGAACTGATCCGTAGTCCTGGCGAGAGCTGGGCAGGCAGTCCGCTAACCCCTTTGGTTCGCCTTAGGGGAAAGTGGGGCTGTTACAGAGTATGAGTTTTCTAGGATGTGATAAGCAAAATAAATACTACTTAAATGAGTTTCATTTATTTGATTTTCTGAAGCGAAGCTCCTATGTTTCGAACTCTAGAGAGTTTTACATTCTTAAATGATATTTTATCGCAGATTTGGACTCCAACCAAGGAGTTGGACCTGAACGTGATTTTGAAAAGCACTAGACCCGTGGTGAGTGATTCCAAATACATGATTGAAGACCTTTGAAGACTGAATAGAAATTACAAAGGAAAGCAGGGGAGAAATCCGGCCGATAATCCAGCCGGATTCTGGTTAGAAATGACTGCTCTCCATTTGCACAACTTGTTTCCTCCTCCAATAATTCACAGGTATTGATGGACTTGTGACAACCACTTTGCAGCTGTAAAAAGGATGTTTGAAGCCTCATTTCTTGACTACATTCATCTATATATAGCCATGGATTTGCAAGACTCAAGAGAGCTTGAAGAGTGCAAGAAATACCACAAAAATGTAGTTCTTTCATTTTCTTAGTGTTACATTGGTATAGTATAGGATAGTTTAACTAGTAGTTCATCCTTCTTGTTTATTAGCTAGGCAAAGATGAAGAAGGAGATGAACTCATGTGATAAGGGTTACATTTCCTTCCTAACTCTTTATCTTTTGTACTTGATTCAAAGTTTAGTTAATATACAAGTTTTGGATTCTATGTTTATTATGTGTTTCTAAAGTTTATGCCTTGGGTTTGGTTGAACTTTCTATGATTGTTAGTGTTTATTATTTAGCTATTTGATGATATTATTTTGAACAAGTTATTTACCACTGTATCTCTTTAAATCATGACTAACTTGGTACCATTAATTGTGATTATCTAAAGGTGTTGTTTCTTCAATGAAAATTGAGTTTTAACACTAGTTCAAGAAGTGCTAAATCTAGGGAGTATACTCACGAGAGTAGAGGTGCACCTTTGTGGCTTTAGTGATTCATTTCATGTAATTTCATAGAAGAAATGAACTTGTAGCTAATTTCATAACCACGAGAGTAGGTATGGATTAGTTGTAAGTATAGTTGATTCACTACGAGAATAAGTTTCATATGCATAAGGAAATTATACCATAACTAGTCAAGATAGTAGTACTCAATGATCCAAAAATAGTACTTGCATGAGTAGTTAGGCATACCATAACCTAAGGAGCTTTCATTTGTTATTATCTTGCATAAGTTTAGCATAGTTTTATTTCTTTTAATTCATTGATCATCTAAATAATAGAGAAACTTTAGTAGTGCCGATAATTGTCTTGCTCGTGGGATTGACCCAATATTTGCCCTAAACTACTAATTTGACCTGTACACTTGCAGTCAAAATGGGTATATTTCGAAATTTAGTACTTGACGGATTTTTGATATAAGTACAAGTTTAATTCTGAAAGATACCCATTTTAACTGCAAGTATACAGGTCAAATTAGTAGTTTAGGGCAAATATTGGGTCGATCCCACGAAAGCAACTATGCAAGTATTAGGTCCTTACTTACTCAATTATTTAGACTAATGATCAATTTAAGTAAGAGAAGTTATAATTACTACTACCTAACAAATCTTAACTAGATGTTTGCAAGATAACAAATGGAAAAAATTCACTAAATACTTGAGTTTAGGGATATAGATTCCACTTATGGCATAAAAGATACAGATAAATAGATTTACCTCTTGTCACAACTCTTATATAACTAAGGATTCATTTCCAATATTACCAAATCTCATTCTCATATAAAATGGCCTAGAATCGACTAGTTTTCCCTATCCTCATGGTCAAGAAGTAGATCTACTCTTGTTTTCTTCATGAAATGCAAGTTTAATCTACTTAAGTGTATCTCTATTCTCATGAGAAAACTACTCAAGCTCTATTTATGTTGTTCCATCATTATTACCAACTTCCATTGAATAATAACAACTAAAAGCTTGCTATTGGTGATCAAGCAACAACAAGTGATAAGCATGCATAAATAGACAAGTTAATACAAGGTGTAACAAGTGTAAATCATATTCACTTCATATCAAGTAGTCATTAGCTACATCTACTCCCTAGATCTAGAAATTTAGCTACTCATATAAGTTATAACAAGAAAGAGTATGGCTTCATTGCATGAACACATATTGAATCACAAGTAAAAGATAGATAAAGAAAGCTTAGCCAAGATTGATGAAGAAGCTCCCAATGATCTTCTATTTCTTCAACAAAATGAGTTGTATAATGAAGTCTCCAATTGTTCTCACAAAAGCTCTAGTTAGAGAGAACAAAACAAGACTAACCTTTAAGTTCTAATGCTAAAATCTAATGAGAACTATTTCTAATATGTTCTACTCTACCTCTCTAATGATTCTAACATCTCAAGTGTTAAGAGAGTCAAAAAGTGGTTTTTGGACAAGACATAAAACTCATTTTTACTTCCAAAAGGTTCCTTGAACATGTGCAGCTGAAATTCTTGTCTAAAGTTGAGCTGGAAAGTAGCATAAAAACAGAGCAAGTGGCTGAGCAATTTGTAGAAATCAGGCTACAATACGCGACTAGAGAATACATGACTTCAACTCACATATCACTTAAACTGCTATTTTCTCATTGATAGAGGCCAAACTAGCTCTTGAGCAAAACATGAAAGGTCAAGAATTTTATTTATTTTATTCAATTTCAAAAGATATAAAAAAAAAAGGATAGAATTGACATTTACTGATCTCATTTTTTACGGAATCGATCCCCTTTGACCTTTGACTTGGCTTTCCAATGCTTTAAGAATAATCCAATTTGGAGCTCTGTGGTCCGAGATATGACCAAAATACCATCAACTGGTCAGAGGTCTGTTCCAGCTTTCGATCATGCACATGTATTTCTGTATTTCGACTTTTTTACAAGGAAACGACTGAACTGGATTTCGATGTCTTCATACCAAATGTAGATCTATCTCTTAGATTCAAAATTTATAATAATCACCTCAATCTGATGCTTGTAACTCAAGATATTGCCGAAATACCACAAGGTGTCAAAACTATCTTCACTTGCATTTCTTCCTTTGAAGGTTTTGTACTTCATGTCTTCTTTAAACCGCTTCAAATCATCAATAATCATCCAATTCTCTTCTCAATTCATGTCAATTGATGATTGAATCATTAAACCTACAAAAACATGAATTTTGCACTATTAAAATCCATAGAAATGCAATTTTTGTCACTTAAACCATAAAATGTATATTTTGACCAAAACCCTAGTTATTTAGTTATAAAACTAAATAAAACACACCAAAACTAACTAATAAAACACACTAAAAACACGTAAAATATATACTTATCACTTATTATGATTTAAACTTATATCAAATTGACGTATATAATAGCCTTCTTGATTGAAAATCTAGTTGAAAAAAAATATAAATAAGACAACTTGGAGAAAGGAAAAGAACAATTAATATGTAAGTTCAAAACATCTATATATGGACTTGAAAACTAAGAATGAGAAAAATCTTTTTCTTCACACAATTAAGAGTACAATATACAAATATACATACAAGTATAAACTAGTCTCAATCACTTAAAAATCTAATTAAATATTCTAGCATCTAATCTAAATCAATCTAGAACCTAATTAAATATTCTCTATAATAAAATCAAATGTTTATATTTATTTACTATATCTACCACACTCCCCCTCAAGATAGAGTATAGATGTTAATTTTGCCCATATTGGTACAAATGTGATCAATTCTTAGACCACTTTAAGATTTAGTTAAAATGTTGGCTAACTGCTCTTCAATTCTATCATGACTAGTTGAGACCAAGTTTTGCTGAATCTTTTTACAAGCATAGTGATGATCAATTTCGATGTGCCTAGTTCTCTCATGGAAAATCGAATTTGGTGCAATATGAAAAGCAATTTGATCGCCATACCATAACTTCATTTGAAGTTAATTATTGATTCCAATCTCACTCAATAATTGATTTATCCACATAAGCTCACAGGTGGATTGTGATGGATCTATATTCTGACTTTGCATGAGAGTGTGGTACCACATTCTACTTCTTACTTTCCCATGATACTAAATTACCTCCAATGAAAATACAATATCTAGTTCTAAATCTTTGATCAATTTCAGAAGCCACCCAATCTACATCTAAAAAGCATTCAATACAAGAATGACCATGATTACTTTATAATATACCACATCTTGGAACTCCTTTAATATAGTACAAGATTGGCTCTAAGGCTGCCTAATAGGTGGTTCTTAGTGAAAACATGAATTGACTTCCAATCTAACTAGATATGCAATGTCCAGATGAGTCATAGTAACATAATTCAACTTTCCTACTAATCTCTATTACTTTTTAGGATCTAAGAATGACACCTGTCATCTGCTGTAAGTTGCATGTTAGGAATCATTGATGCACTGCAAGGTTTAGTACCCAACTTCCCTGTTGCTTTCAAAAGATCAAGGATATACCTCCTCCGGCATAGAAAGATACATCTTGTATACTTTGTAATCTCAATGCCTAAAAGGTATTCCTAAATATCCAAATCCTTTGTCTAAAGGCATTGTTGAAGAAAATTTTTAAGGGCTACAATACCTGCATTGCTACTACTAATAATAACAATATCATCAATATAAAAAACCAAGAAAGATTAGACCAGATTCAAACTGTTGATAAAGAATAAAATGGTTAGAATTACTCTTCTTCATGCCAAACTCTTGAAACACCTCACTAAATCTATCAAAATTAAGCACGAGGACTTTGTTTTAAACCATATAATGATTTTCATATTCTACAAACCTTACCAGACTCTCCGAGCAAAAACCCAAGTGGTTGCTACATATAAATTTCATCTTCGCCATTAAAGAAGGCTTTTTAACATCTAACCAATGTAAAGGCCAATTTTTAGTGGTAGCAAAAGAGATAAATAATCGAACAGAAGCAAATTTTGCCACAGGAGAGAAAGTGCTTGAGTAATCCATTCCATATATCTAAGTACACCCTTTGCAGCAAGATGAGTTTTAAGAAGAGTAGTAGAGCCATCAGGATTTACTTTAACAACAAATACCCATTTGCAACCAATATCTTTTTTACCTATTGATAAATGGACCAAGTCCCACATATCATTATTATACAGAATCATCATTTCTTCCTTTGTAATAGTTCACTAATCAAGGTGTGCCAAAACTTCATATAGGTGTCTATGAATAGATATAGAATATAAAAAAGCAATAAAACAATGCAAAGAATGAGACAAATGTTTACATGGAGCAAAAGAAGAAACTAGATAAGTACAGTATCTTGCACCTTTCTGAAAGCAATAAACAAATTAAGACTAGGATCTGTAAATAAAGATACTAGTGGAGAATGTGAGTCAGTGTGACAAGAATATACTTGAGTGATATAAGTGGTCTTGTAGGAATAGATGAACTAACTGTAGTTGCAACACTATGAATTAGAATGTCATCTTCCTCCTCCTTACCACTATAGATGTTAGACTCAAAAAAAAAATAGATTTGTCTCAAAACAATGTAACATTAGTAGAAACTAAATAATGATCTAAAGTTGGAGAATAGCACTTATACCCTTTTTGAAGGCGAGAGTAACCCAAAAACACACACTTGAGAGATTGAGGATCTAATTTAGACTCTTGAGGACGGATATCATGAACAAAACTAATACACCCAAATATGTGCGTCTCAATGGAGAATACAGATTAGGTTGGAAACAAAACAGAATAAAGAATCTCACTAGCAAGTACAGATGATGACATGCAATTAATTGAGAAACAAACAGTGGAAATAGCATCTGCCCAAAACTGCTTAGGGACCTTTATTTGAAATAGGAGAGCTTTAGCAACTTCTAATAAGTATCTATTTTTCCTTTTAGCAACATTATTTTGTGGTGGTGTGCTAGGACATGAATATTAGTGAAGAATTCCATTTTCTGAGATATATGAATCAAAAGGCTTAGAAAAGTACTCTTTTGCACTATCACTTTGCAAGATGTAGACAAACACATTGAATTGTGTTTTTATTTCAGTATAAAAGGAATAAAAGACATTGAATAGAACTGAACGACTTTTCATTAAATTAACCAAGTAACACGAGAATAGTCATAAACAAATGTGACGAAATACTTAAAGCTAGATTTAGATGCTGTTGGACAAGCATTCCGAATATCAAAGTGCACTAATTCAAAATAGGATGTAGCCCATTTATTGACCCTAGGCAAATAAAGCAAACAATGATGTTTGGCCAATTAACATGGCTCACAATCCAAACGAGATAAATTCTTAAAATTTGAAAATAACTTCTTTAAAGTAGACAAGGACAAGTGACCCAAACGATAGTGAATTTCAAGAGGTGTCAAGGTAGATGACACATGCAATAGGTCTCAACACTTTCATTGAAGGGGTTTCAAGTACATAAAGGTTGACAGACTCACATCCTCTACCAATAATTTTCCTTATCATAAGATCCTAAAAAACACAATATTAAGGGAAAAATGAGACAAAGCACTTAAGAATTTTTGTAATTTTATTGACTGACAGGAGATTGAAAGAAAAATTAGACAAACATAAGACCGAAGATAAGGACATCAATGATGTAGGAATGGCTATACCAAAACCTACAATTGAAGTACTTCACCCATCAGGCAAAATGACACATGAAAGATTTATGTTAGAATTAAAAAAGGAGAGGCTAGTTTTATCACCAGTCATATGATCTATTGCACTAAAATCAATGATCCATTTGTTATAAGATGACACAAGACATGTAGTAGAGTTAATAGTCACCAGAAGATATGTGAGGACTTGTAAAATTCTCTATATTTTTCTTAAAATTCCCTTTTATTTGGAATTTATTACTTTAGAATAGCCTTACTACTCATTTACCCCACAATAAGTGCAAATAAACATAGAACCAAGAGTTTTTCTTTTCGTTTTCAAGTTATCATAAATTAGGGTTTTTTCGCCTCTTCGTAGTGTGATTATTCAGTACGGAGTGTGTATCAAATTTAGTGATTAAGAGTGAGTTTTAGATGATATTAAGTGTGTGATTGGATGTGATACTAATAAGTTAGTGAATCATAAGTTAAAACCCTAGTACACGCGATTTAGGGAAAATCGGCTTGAATCGACGAGTATCGTTCACTACCGATTGAACACACCACTTGACCACCACTTCATTAACTTAATCTCATTGCTATTAGAGCCAAAATATCAGCCCTTAATCAGCTCTTGCTGGCCGAAATTCTTGACTACAAAACCAAGGGAAAAGAAAAAATTTGAAAGTTAATCCTGTGGCGACAAATGGCGAACATCCCAAGGTTGTTGACCAACCAATTTCTTTCATATTTATCACCAAAAATCACTTCATTTGTTCTTCATTTCTGCCATTCCAGCCGAACCTTGAGGGAGAAAAAACAAGAGAAGAAAACTTCATTCCATCTTTAGGGTTTAGCTCATTTGAGTGAAAAATCAAGAATCTAAACCGATTAATCCGTTCTTTGAGCACTTGGGAAGCTTGGGGTGCTAAAAGTTTTACAAGGAGAGGTGGTGGATTTCTCTTGTAAGCATTTTAGTGAGGTATCATGGCTGTCCATCTTATTCCTTCCCTTTAATTTTGCTTAAGTTTATGTACCAACTTGTATTCTTGGCTTACGATAACTATTTAAGTAATTTTGATGATTATGGTGGATTTGTGAGTTAGGGTTTTGAATTGGTTAGTTGTATTTCTTATTGTTTAGATATAATATGATGTGAATAAACTTAGATAGGGAGTGGTAGTAGTGGTTTTATACATGAATAAGAAGATTATCACTTGAATGCATTAATTCCAGTTTTAAATTTTTGTATTACCCTGTTCTGACCAGTTTCTTTCGGCCATGATGGAACCTGAATTGGGCTTAGATTAAAACATAAAAGTTGTAGGAAATGATGATTTATATCTTCCTATAAAATTTCAGCTCAATCCGAGCACTGTATCACATGAAATGATAAAAATACCCTTGACTGCCATAGATAGAGTTTTGCAGACAGTTTTGACATTTCATCATTCTGTCTTCATTTTTTCACCTTGATCCGTATTAAATTAGCATTTGACCAAAACAGGAAAGTTGTAGTCCCATGTTTTAGCTTTCCAATGCATCCAAAAACCCCTCAATCGGACTTTTGTAGCCTGAGTTATTGTTATTTGAACCCAATGCTGTTAACCAGCCTGACAGTGAAATTCTGGTTCTGTAATCTGTAAATTCGACTTGGATAAACTGTGAACCGGGCTGAGTTTTTTTCATGAAAGTTGTAACCCTTCATCTTAGCTTCGAAATGGCATAAAATTTATCCCAATCCGATAGGTGTAGCTTCGGTTGTGACCAATACGCTAAAAGACATCAAACCTGTCATTTTGTTCTTTGTCTTAAATCTTATTTCCGGTCACTTTTCTAGCTTGGTTTTGTGATTGAATGACATTGAGCTTTTTGAATGGCTATTGTGATGAGATTATCTGTATGTGACTTTGAGGCTGATTGAGGAAAATAATAAAGCCATAAATGGCTGAAAAATAGGTAAATACAAAGGGCGTGCTGCCCAAATTTGCACTCGAGAGCTAGGTAGATGTACTCGCGACTTGAGTAAGGGTTGAGGATGAAACTAACTTGAATCATCTAAAGTATTCAGGTTTTCTTTAATAGAGGCTTATAAGTTGGAACTCGGTTGAAACTTGTACCCCTGGAAAAATGAAATTTACGACTCAAATAGTATTTTCAAGTATAATTGCTATGAAGTTTCACAGTTTGAATAGCGAGCAAGAGTTTTACGAATATTCTCCAAATGAATTTCAATTATTTGATTCTTGTTAAACGAAACGCCTAAGTTTCGAATCTTAGTCGATTTTCAAAACTCTTAAACGATATTTTATCGCAGATTTGGACTCCAAGCCAGGAGTATCACCTGGACGTGATCACTAAAAGCACTACATTTTTGGTGAGTACTTCCAAATATCTGATTGCACTTGACACTTGTGTTTAATTCTTGAACAATGTGATTACATGATATATGAGTGGATTGATAGGGCAAGCGTGTACTTTATCGCACTTGCCCTAATGTGATTTGTTCTTGGTCATTGATTTCAGTTGAATTGATATACATGCATGTGAATTGTATCTTGTTTGGAATTCCAAAAATCCGGTGGCCAGTTAGTCAAGTTGAGCCGGCAAGGGCCTGGTCGATTAGAATAACGAACCCTGGGTAGTTAGTGATGTCGAGTGGAGTGTTATCTCTTCGACTAATTGGTACACTCGAGTATTACCACCAGTGTTTATTGTTGAGTTCGAGCCCAGTAAGGGGTTTGGTCGGTGGATGGAGGTTGGAGTTAAGTGGTGTTCTACTGGACTACTTACCTTACTTGAAAGTTGACGGAGTGTCAACTACTAATCGATCAAGCTATGGTGGAGCTAATAAATGAGCAACTGTATCCTTTATGTGAAATGCTGAATGTTTATTGTTTAGCCATATGAAGTGTTATTGCTCACTTTCTCGACTTGTTAAACTCGCTATTTTACTATTATGATCCATTTACTGTTAATTAAGGGTCAATGTGCTATTTGGAACGTCACTGAGTTTTTGCTCATTCCGTTAGTTTTGTTTTCCTTACAGAGGATACGAGCAAGGCATGAGACGTGTACAGACTAGCGTAGTCTAGTTGTTTTGAATTTTGACTTGTACCCGCGCTAGCACCCGACTAGGGTTGTCTGTACTTGAATTGTAACCACTTTATAGTATTTTAGTGTGTAGAAGCTTTGTATTTGGGTTTGTGCCTCAATTTATATAATGAGTTTGATTTGTTGTATTATTTATTTTTTTTATGGATGTAAGTTAATTTCTCGAGATACGAGTGAGTGAGTCCTGACAAGAGTTGGGCAGGTGACTCGCTAAACCCTAAGGTACGCCCTAAGGGGAGGTGGGGTCGTCACAAGATAGATTAGTATAAGAAGATATATTAGTAGATTTTTGTGAGCCTTGATACTTAGTAATATGAGCAAACTCTTCAGCAGAGACAAGTATGGATTTGTCAGAAGTGAAGACGCACAGTTACTCTCCTAGGTTACAAAATTAGCAAATTGGAAATTCTGTTGAGATTTGCCATGAAGCAACCAATATGTATGTATGGTGTGGTTCAGTTTTTTCCAATGATAATAGACCCATTGATTTGGGTCATGTTGTTGACAACTAGCAGTTCCACCATCTTGAAAGCCATGTCTATTTCTACCACTGTTACCACTATTATTTCTACCTGTCCTATTAAAGTTATGCCAACTCACAAAGGCACTATTAATATTAGAGGAATGTCAAGATCCCTCAACACTTAACACTCGTGTAGAGGTGTCATAGAGAGAGACAATCTCTAGACTGGAGAATATTTGTGCTCGAGTAGCATCAAACTTAATTGGCAATCCTACAAGAAAACTCAAAACAATCATTTACTCTCATTGAAACGGTTGAGTTTTTACATCTGGACAAAGGAAGGAGAGGATTTAACTCCTCGTACATCCATTTAAAATCTATAAAATATTCGATAAGAGATCTTTCTTGCTTTTCTGAATGATAAAATTCCTTACAAATATAATATATATGGTTTAGATTACCCTTACCAAAATATAAAAAAGCCAAATAATCTATAAGATCTTTAATGAACTCGGAGTGATTGATCAAACAAATTATCTCATTGTCAATAGAATTTTGAATATGCAAATAAATTGTTGATCTTAGTCCCTAACTTTTGATGTTTAGAAAACAAATGGATGATACTAATATCTCTTCAAGATATACTTTCAGTTATAAAGCAAATCAGATTCAAAGATCAAATGTTATTGAAAGAAACAAAGGTTGCTGAAAGTTGTCGGACGCTTGTGAAGACAGGATCGGACGTCCGATAATTATTATGCAACTTTGAATGCATGAAGAACTCCATCACTGGACGTCCGAAGGAAATAAGACATTTCCCTTAGCTCACTGACCTCGATCGGACGCAAGCATCAGACGTCAGATAGAATCCTTCAAACTCTTTGTCTGCTATCGGACGGAAGTACCAGACGTTGGAAGCATTAATGAAGCACTTTCTTAGTCTCCTATAAATAAAGCATGGTCAAAAATTTCAAATAACTTTTGTACACTGAAGATACAAAAGATTTAAAGTAGTTTTAGTGAGAAAACACTCTTCAAGGAAGATTTGTAGTTTTGGTGGTGTGAAATTCATTGTAAGCTTTTTATTTGTGAATGAATATTTCAATAGTGTAGCTCTATGAGGGTTGTCCTGAGGGGTAGTAAAACTTTCTAACTTGACCGAGTGGAGCTTGGGCCAAGGAGGAAGTGAACCTTCCTTTGTACACAAGATTGGTTGTATTTCATCAACTTGAAGAAACTTGTTTGAATTGATCTACAAGTTCAAGAGGAGCTTGGTAGTCAATTGGTTTGCAATTCCTTTCTTCTTATTTACTTATTGTTATCTTGTGATCTTTAAATTGCTTATATCATGTACTTCTCTCAAGTGATTTTGTTGATTGATTGATTGATTAATTGTGTGATCACTTAAAAAAGAGAGTAAATTTCATATTGAGAAAAAAATGCCCATAATCTGATTAGTTTCTTAATTCACCTAATTCAACTCCCTCTTAGGTTGTTTTCGATCCTTAAAATTGGTATCAGAGTTTGGTCTCCTAGAGATTAAGTTCAATCGGTTTTGGAGTAAAAATGACAACCAACAATACCATATTTTTTGAAGGACAATCTGTCACTGGACCCCCAATGTTTAATGGATCCAATTATGTGAGTTGGAAGGAAAGAATGATTATCTTCTTGCAATCTATTGATATTGAACTATGGTTTATTGTTAATGAAGGTCCATTTGATGTCTCTACAATTGATGAAGCCACTCATAGACCAAGATCAAAAACCAGAAATGAGTTGACTGCTGAGAATAGATCTCATCTCACTTTAAATACAAAAGTTATGAATGTGTTATATAGTGCTTTAGATTCAAATGAATCTATTAGAGTCAAGAGTTGCAAGTTAGTTAAAGAAATTTGGGACAAACTGAAAGAAATTCATGAAGGTAGTGAGAATGTTAGAGAACAAAAGAAATCTATCTTAGTTACTAAATATGAATCATTTAAGATGGAATCTTATGAAAATATTGATCAAATGTATTGTAGATTCAATGATCTTATAAAGGATTTAGAGGTTTTGAAAAAGAAATATACCTTAGGAGAGAAAAACAGAAAAATCTTGAATGCTTTGTCTAAAGATTGGGCAAGTAAAGTGACTGCTATTGAAGAGACAAAAGATTTGAATTCAATGCCTGTTGAATCTCTTATAAACTCTGTAGCATCTTATGAGTTGAAGCTAAAGACCAAGTTACAAGAAGAAGAAGATGCAAAAGTAAAAAAGAGCATCGCTCTAAAAGTATCTCAAGATAAAGATGACTCAATTTCATTGGATGATGATGATCTAGCTCTCATCACAAAAAGTTTCAATAGAATACTCAACAAAAGGAGATTCAGAAAAGGAGAATCTAGCAATTCAAATTCCAATCAGTTCAACAATGCAAGATTCAAAGGAAAGCAAGAGACCAGTAAAAAGCAAACTAACAAATGCTTTGCATGCGGCCAACTTGGACACTACATGAGTGAGTGTCCAATGAAGAAGAGAAAAATTGAAAGAAAACCAAGATTCAATAACTTCCAATTCACATTGAATGAGTGCAATTCCGATAGTAAAATTGAAGAGGAAAAAGAATCTGCTCAATTGGCTTTCATGGCTATTGGAGTTGATGAGGTAACAACTTATAACTCTCAATTTGAAAGTGATGATGAAAGTGATGATGATCTTGAATCTTTCATTAAAAAATTACATGATAGTTTGAAAGAATCTTATGTTAGAAACAAGGAATTAAAATATAGAATTAGTTTTCTTCTTCAGGATAATGCACGCCTTTTTCAAGAAAATAAGAAGCTGAAAACTGAAAATAATTTTTTGAAAAAGAATGAGATTGATTTACATGATAAATTTAATAGAAAAACAAGGATTTGTGAAATGTTCAAAGAGGAACAAGGTGATTTGAAAAGAAGAATGGATAATCTAAATAAATTTCTCCAATATAAGAAACAAAACCGCTTTCAAGAAAATGGAACAAAGGCTCATCTTGGCACTTATGAGAAGAAGATAAATTCTGGTGCAAATGATTTTGCTGTTTATAAGAGAAGACAAGTGAGATTTATTAAACCTGTTTATGCAATTAATTCGTTGGTTATGTGTAATTTTTGTTGTCAAAAAGGTCAAATGAAAAGTGATTGCTATGTGAGGAAAAACATAAGAAGATACATGAAATGCATGTGAATAATTAGACATGATGCTAACTCTTAAGGATCCAAAAATTAATGGGTACCATATATTAGTTCTTGAATTCTTGAATATGTGAATCTGGTGAACTTTATTAAGGAATCAAAGTGGTTCATAGACTGTGAATGTTCAAGATACATGATCGGTGATCCATCACAATTCATTAACCTCAAACCAAAGTCTAGTGGCATAGTGACATTTGGAGATGACGTGTTTCTACCTCAAGACCATTGGAGTTTTTACATATTGATTTGTTTGATCCTACACATATTGCTAACTTGGGTGGTAAGAGATATTATTTAGTCATCATTGATGATTATTTTAGATACACTTGGGTGATTTTTCTTACTCACAAAGATGGTACGTTCAAAAAAAATTCATTTCCTTATTTGTAAAAGTTCAAAATCTGCTTGGTTTAAATATTGTTAAAATTAGAAGTGTCAATGTTCGAAATTTAAATGGTGTGTCCTTTTAAAATTTTGTGATTATACTTTAGGCACTTTAGGGTCATTTGCACTTCATATTAGGATGCATCTTTTATATTTTCTCTTTTGATGTTTCAAGTACTCTGTACTAATGGATCTTGGTTAATATTGATGGTTTCTAGTTGAATTACTAATGTATTTTGATTGATATTTCCCTGTTTGGTACTTCTTTTGGTATTAATTCTCTATTTTTGACTGATGATTGATATTGGTATGATGGTGATTACTGAATTCTGGTATCATTTCTTTGTTTCTGATTGGTATTTTGAATTTTCTGTTATGGCAACTATATTATGAATTATAGTTACTGGATTTTACTCTCATCTTATGATGACAAAAAGGGGAAGAAATGGATGCTGTAGACAGTGGAATTTTAATTAAATTCTAAAAATTACCATTGGTCTATAAAATATTTTTGTCCAATCGGATATTGCCATATGGCATGTACACTTGGAAAAATTGGTTATTAAATGGCCAATTATATTTTGCCACGTGTCAAGGCGAGGTGTTCCAGATCAATTCAAATTGCAGGAATATCTCCACCAACCAAATCATATCATGTCTATTGAATAAATATCTAGATATTTATTTCTTATTAAAGGGATCATATTTAGGGTTATTTAATCCAAGTATATCTCTTATATACTGCAATAGTTTGGCCAGTCGAACGGCGCCACGTCGCATGGCCCCACGAGTTTGGCCAATCGAGGAGTTACTTATCTCTTTATTAATAAAAAAATAAAATGAAGAGATAATATTTGACTGGCACAGTCCTAATATGACTGCACGTCTTGCAAGACAAGTAAAGTAGTACACAGGTTCTCAACCTCTACCTCTTGCTACAACTATAAATAGAGGTCTCTCAACCAAATCAAGGACACACAGACAGAGATACCAAGAGGCATCTCATACGTTCAAAGCATTGAAGCTCCAAGCTACAAAGGTCCGGCTCTTCAAGCTCTCCAAGTCTCCCATATATCAAGACTTGAGTCTTCAAGTATCTTCTAAAGTTCTTCAAATCTTCTATATCAAGATTTAAAGGAATCGGTGGTGGATCCAAGAACAAGCTACGAAGCCCTTGGATTGGCATTCGAGGAGGAGAATCGAGGGAAACTCTCTACAAGTTCGAGAAAACCTCAGAGATTGTACTCACATATTTTCTTAAATTTATATTACACATTTGTCGTGTATATTTCTTGTTTTGTTTACAGACTTGAAATTTTATCGGGTACAAATTTTTGGCACGCCCGGTGGGACCTCTCTGCCTTCCATCTCTTCTCTTCGAATATTCAACTACATACATCATCAATGGCACCAAAGAGCAACAAAATCATGATTGCACGTTCCAAGGCTACTGATGCTAAGTCTGTTCAGGAAGCTGCACATGTTGCCACCAATACCCGTACTACTGGTCCTATGACAAGGAGTATGACGAGAACTTCCACCCAAAGTAGTATGGAAGCTCCATCGGCACCAACTCCCGTCTTCGGTTCAACATCATCAATGAGCTATTCTTCCGCGACGGGGATCCAAGACGTTCCTGCCTCAATTGAGAAGGCTCTCGCCATGCTCGAATTTGGATCCGAATCCAAATTTTCTGAGCATGATGATGATTCATCAAGCACGGGATCAGCTTCTTCACATGAAACCCTTCAATCAAAATTTTCTATGGAAGATTCTGCTGTTTCTTCTACTGCAATGCCTGCTATGATGACAAATGCTTTAAGTCTCGAAGAGCAAGTTTCGAACATGTCCAAGATGATGGAAACCATGATGAAACACATCAAGGACCACGCTCCTGAAGGAAACCATATGAATTCTAAGGAGAACCAAGAGCATGAAAATCCTCATCTAAAGTAAGACAAGGTGAAGGAAGTATACGTGACCGCCGAGGGAAAACTATCCCGCTTGTCTGTTCATATGCCAATTTACTATGTAAAATTTGAATCTGTTATCTGTATCTGTATCTGTTCGGACGTCGTTTGGAGACTGATATCCAACGACCTTTCTGTGACCTCTGAGCTCAACACCTGTGGCCAGTTACTCGAGTCGGGCCGGCAAGGGCCTGGTCGATTAGATAACGAACCACGGTAGTCTGTTTTGGGATCTTTGGGTATTGAGACCCCTTGATTCCGGTATACTCGAGTATTACCATTTCTGATCTGATTGGATTTCGGGCCCGGTGGGGGTATGTGAGGTGAAAGGAATCGAAGAAAGTGGAGTCTACGGTATTGGTTACTCCTTTAGCGTTGACGGAGTGTCAACTATTATTTCGATCAAGCTTCGATGATGCTAATGGGAATTTGGCTCCTGAGAGCCACCTGTATCCTTCTGATTTGAATCATTGGTTCCTTTACTTTACATCTGGCATGTGTACCTGATTTGTTAAATGTGAAATGCCATGATTTTACTGCTATATGTCTGGTACCTCATTGAGCGCAAGTCACCCCTTTCTGTTTCTTTTTGTTTCCTTACAGGAAAATAAATACTTTTGGACTGCAATTGATAAATGGTTGCCGAATTGAGCTAGTTGGACATATTTTTTTGTATAGCTCATGTATTGAAACCCTAAATGTACTTTTGGGACCGTTTCTCTTTTGACTTGGCAAACCAGACATGTATCCACTTTTAAATACTTTTGTATGCCACTTTGGCTTGTAAATGCTAAGTTTCAAGATGTGAATATTTGTTTGATATTTGGTTGGGTTCTGACGGGTCGGTTACTATTCATGGCCGACTCCGGATTTCATTTTTTTTATTTTGGGTTATTTTGCCATTTTGACTTGTTTACCCGCGTTGGTAAGTTCCGGATTGTATTAGCTCGTTCTATACCGAACCGTTAGTCCTGGCGAGAGTTGGGCAGGCAGTCCGCTAACCCCTTTGGTTCGCCTTAGGGGGAGGTGGGGCTGTCACAGATATCGTGCTTACGTGTTATGTGCTACGTGCTCTTATGTGTTTATTTGTTTTAATTTATGCTTTATTTATTTTACTGTGTATTATGATTGCATGACGTTACCACACTGGTCCAACGCTAGTTGTGATTTCTCTCTCCACCCATTTGCTAGTCCAATGCTTATAAGATTCTTTAGAAATGGGCTAATCCAACGCTAAATCCTTAGATCGTTCACGCATTAGATTCATCTTTTGTATGATATCCATTAAATATTCATGCATATTTTTTATTTTAGGATCTTTTTCTCATTTGCATGATATCTTCTATTATATTATCCTCTACCCCCCACCCTCTATATGTGTTAATCATGTCATTTAGAATTACATCTCATTTAAATTAGTTTATTTGCTTGTTCATGTTAGGAGAATTATTCTTCAAACATGAGAAATGAGTGATTATAACTTCTTAATTTAAATATCCCATTAATCCTTGTATAAGAAAAATTATGTCACGAGTTTTTGTTTCCCGTATCCATTATGATGCATCCCTATTCTTTGATCACTTATATCTACGTATATAATTTAATTTTCTTTTCTTTTCATTAAATTTCATCATTTGCATACTCGTGACTCTTTCAAGAAATTATTTTGGTCTTCGCAATTAATGCGATTGGTATCAATTAAACCCTTGAATGAACATTTTTGTCCCTTCGATATTTTCTAAATTTAGATTTACATTCATGCAGGAAACATCCAAACGTGATAAATTTAAGGGTTAGATTAAGAAATTTTGACTAAACCTCGCAACTAGCTTAGACTAGTTTGAAATGGTGCCTTAGGTTTGACTTAATCGAACATTTGCCTTCCCTTTCTTCAACCGTGACTCCCGAACTCATTTTCTCTTGTTTTTCAAAGACCTAGTTGTCAAAAAGGGTTTTATTTTACTTTTATCAAAAACATTTTTTGGTGACTTGGTACACCAAAACTCAATTACCAAGTGGCGACTCATCTTTTTCTTGAAAACCCTTTTAGACTAAATTTTGGACCCAAATTGTCGCATTTTTTAAAAGTCCCATTTTAGGTTTTTTCACTTTTTTTTAAATCACATCTTTTATAAATATTTATTTTCATCGCGAAAAATGGGGCGCTACATGGTCCTATTAGAAATTTAATAGATGATCACTTCCTCTAATTTTTTATTACTTCAAGTACATCTTAACAATGCTCAATAAGTATTCATTAGACAGATCTTTCAAAACAAAATAAATTAATCATGTAGAATTTTTCTTTCTTTAGTTAAGCACAAGAGTGAGAAGCTTCTTAAAGGCAAAATCTTACTGAAAAACAACATCATCCGTTAGTACTTCTTTAATTGCAAAAGTTAACAGTTGCCAAGTGTCCATTCAACGGACACCCGTTAGACAGACCCAAAAATAAATACAACAATTTAAAAAAAATAATATATAATAGAAAATCACAAAATATAGCAGAAAATTCATAAAAAATGTCTCATTTTTATGTATATTTTGAATTTTTTGAGTTTGTTAAATTTTGTGTGTTAGGCAGTTATAGTTACTGAACCTAAGGAAACAAAAGAGAATTAAAATATGATGTTTATGAAGGAGAAATATATCATATAATAAAAAGTGTGATATAAAGTAGAATAAGGAGTGGAATAAAAAATCTGTTGCGGTGCCAATGGCCACCCGTTAAAATTTTTTTTTATTTCTTACTATGTTAGTTGTTATTTGATAGTAAGAAAACAAAAAAATTAAAATATAATATTTATAAATGAAAAATAATAATATAATAAAAATGGGAACGATAGTAAAACAAGAAGTAGGATAAAAGTTCCATTTCAAGTTTCCGAGCAGAGTGCAAGTACATTAGATTGTTGGCAAAAGTTAGGGGTGGCAATTCCTGACACGACCCGAAAACACGACACAAATCTAACACGAAATTAATGGGTTTGGGTTGAGGTTTCGGGGATTCGGGTCAGACTCGGGTCGAACCCGATGAACCCGAAAAGAAAACAGGTCGATTTCGGGTCAACCCGTGATGACCTGATATGATCCGATATGACCCGTTTACGAATTAAAAATAATTTAATAAACATAAAAATTATTTTATCTAACTAAACTAAATAGTCTAAATCATTCTTTTTTTCAAAGGTATTAATTACTTAATCCTAAATGAATTTATTTAACTTGTGTGAAGTTAAAATTATTATATTTGGATAAATAATATATTATGTTATTTTTTGCTTTTATGCTGTTTTAATTTATTTTATATTTGGTTTGGGATAAAACACTTTTACGGTGTTTAATTTATTTTAGATTTGGTTTGAAATTATTTATTTAAATTTTTCTTACTTGATGATGTAATTAATTTTGTGAGAAATTGATTTTATTAGAAATTACAGTGATAAATTAATAAATTAAAATTAAGTTTCGGGTCATTTCGGGTCGACCCGCCAACCCGAAATTTTCGGGTTCGCGTCAGGTGTCCTGACCCGTTTCGGGTTAGTGGGTCAAGTTCGGGTTAGCGGGTTTTTTTGTTATATTCGGGCCTCAACCCGACCCGACAACCCGAACTCGACCCGATTGCCACCCCTAGTAAAAGTCCAAAGGCCTATAATTTCTTCTAGCTTTGAACCATTGCTAAAATCCTATAGGGCTAGAATATAAGTAGTTAAACTTTTGTAACACAGCCTATTAGATATTAGGTTAATTAAATTTAACTCTTTTGAGGTTTTGCCAAATTACCAATCAATCCTTGAGGTTAGGTCAAATTACATTCACCCCTCATAACTAATGCCATCTTTATTTTACGGTTAGATTCTGGAGAATGCCAAAATAATCCTTTACCCACAACAACTAGCCAAGTTTCATTGGAAGAACCGGAGAAGAAAATGGGGAGTCAAAGGAAATAAAAAATGTAACAAAAAAAGAAGAATATTAATAAAGAAAAAAGCTATATGCTTCTTCCTCAAAAATAAAGCAAAGAATAATGCCTTCCCACTTTATATCTTTGTCGGTAAAAGGAAAAAGAAAGAGAAAACAAAACAAATAAAGGAACAAATTCATTACCAATGACCTTCTCAATATATTTTCTAGTTCGGCTTGGTAAAATATTATCGGTTACCAATCAATCTAAAATTGCTAGCAGTACATCTCAATAATCATCTCAAAATGTCTCTTAATTTTTTTTTGGCTTAAAGAATATTTAACTTGCATTTTGCATAGATTGATGCTTGGGCTAATCAGAAAAGGTCAATCTTAATTTATGATATGATTGCATCAAATAAAGCATTGTAGTTTATCTTTAGAAATTTATCGGAGTTTTTGACCTCGAATGAATCATTCTTCCAATAGTTTTTCCTGTTTCTTCTTCTGCTTCTTAATTTTCTCACTTTATGGCCAAACAAATATGAAAATCATCTAAGGCACTGACAAACGTAAATTACAAGTGAGCTCACTTTTGAAAGTAAAGATGGAAAAAATAATTATAATTATAGTTAATAATTGAAATTTGGGATGGATTAGATGGTATGATAGGATCACGCTTTTTCTTTTTCCTTGTTTTTGTTGCAAAAAAAAAAAAAAAAATCGCAAGCATGTACATCCAGGTGCATAGTTGTTACTTTAATTATTGTACTAGGCACGGGAGAAAATGTGCCACACGATTGGCTATTAAACGACAACATTTAATATTTCAAATGCTGTAGGTGTGAACCCTGGAAGATAGACAATTTGGTTCGAACTCGTTGTTGGATGGTTCCTTTAATTTCTCAAAAGAAAATTTCATGACTCATGAGTCAAGTCGTGGCCCTGTGATGTAACTGATGTTGGTTGTTCTTTGAGATTAAGCCAATTTCAGGAGGTGACAACTCATAGAAGCGATAGCTAACAAGCAAGATTGGCAATTTGGTCCAAACCCATTGGGTGGTCCTTTTATTTTCCATTACACAAGTATCAAAGATTCTGAGAAGATTAGTGGAAGGTGATTTATATTTCATTGCATCCACACCTTTGCAATTTTTAGTTGATATTTGGCTACATCAACACTTTCTTGCGAAGTGTGAATCGATTTGAAATAATTGATTTGCTTGAAAGGGATAGGATTAAATGCAGAAAATCCCCACGAATTATTACACTAATTACACTTTACAACCTAAAGTATTTTAATAAGCATTTTACACCCTTAGTGAACTTAAAAATAACATGAAAATTAATTTCATCTAACTAATTGATGAAATGACCAATTTATCCTTTATCAAAAACTTAAGTGGCAATAATACTATTTTGGTGGGAAGGATTACTACTTTAAATAGACTAATCTTAACTTTATAACAAAAGCCTAATTGTTAACATATAAATATATATATATATAGTACTGCTTCACTTTGAATGAGAATTAAAACTATTGGGGTCTAAATGGGGGGGAAAAATATATTGCTTCACTAAGAAAATATTGAAGTGCAAGTGTTGCGCGTTAGATGTAAAGTTTTAGATATTGAATTTAACATTACCAATTTGCTAGATATGAACTCTAGAATATACATTAAAGCTACTTGACTGATTAAGTTCCACGAGTAGCAGTGTCTATTATATATGCACAAATATAATTTACGTTATTGCTGTACGTCTTTTATATAATACCTTGTGAGATGCTACAAATTTTTCACATTTCTACGGATTCTCCGCACTGTTCCTCAGTGCTTAAGTTCATTCACCAAAAACTTGCATGACCAGATAATACGCAAATCTTCTTTGAAGTTCATCAACTGAGGCCACCTCTGTCACAAGAAGAGGGATTAGTTTGGAGAGATTTGCACCCTAATGCGATTTTTCTGCAAATGCTTTTTTTTTTTTTCAATTAGAAGTTTCCAATCAATTCCACGTACTCTTGAGACAAAAAAAAAATCATTTGAATCTTAGACCTTCTTATTATTTTACTGTCAATCTTTATAAAATCAATGAAAACAAATAAATTAGGATGCATGCACAGTGAGGAAAATCAAACCTACCAATATAGAATAATTGTCTTCCAAAATATGGAAAAACAATCAAGATAATTACCGCACTTAAAAACAATACAACAATATAGGACGATTTATGACAACAAAATTTGCTTCCAGTTTAAATCTGGGAATATTGTCCTTTTAACATGCGGGAAACAAATTGTAAAGTTCTATTTGGGCTAGTTTTTGCTGTCATGTCTGTCATGCACTAATAACACGAAATTGGGTTGGTATGTTTCCTATTCCAAGGCCTGTGATTTCGTCAATTTAGAATCTAGATGGACCCATTAAGAGCTGCATTTTGATTTTTATATCAATTTATCTGGGCTTTGTACGGTACAATAATAGGGCTCAATTGACAGGCATGGTGGAATAGCCTTGGATTTAAATTTCATATTTTTGATATCCGATTTGGGTCTACTATTGGCCTCCAAAAAAAAATAAAAACCTATGTACTGTTTAATTGTTATTATTAACATGTATTGAAAAAAGTGATTAAATACTTTTTTTAGAATCCAAAACTTGTAAATTTTGAGATCTCGACAAGTAAGACCAAGACCTCATTTGTTAAAGTGATTAGATACTTTGTATATTAACATAGTCAATTATTTGGTGGTGTATCCAAATTTTTATCTTTTACATGAAGGACCTCAAAATAAACAATGTAATTATAAAAAAAACTACTCCATTGGTTCCTTGTTCTTAATATATATATATATATATATATATATATATATATATATATATGACGTAAAGAAATGCTGGTACATCATTAATTATTATTAACAATATTGAAATGCCTACGTCATCATGGAAACTATAGATTTGCAATATATAAAGGATTTGCAATATATAGAGGATATGCAAATAAATAAAAATACGTAGTCTAAATTCACAATTCCTATGAAAATGCCAATGCACACTGCCCAAAAATGAACGAAATGTTTGCTTACTAAGAGACGAAATAGAAAAACACAAATAGAAGGAGAATAA
>NC_040045.1:14394559-14413796 GCF_003713205.1 Coffea eugenioides
CGCCAACCTCGGCAGAACTGGGTTTTATCCCACTGACCATTCATCACGTTGGAGCTTTATCCCGCCAACCTCGGCAGAACTGGGTTCTATCCCGCTGACCGTTTATATCACGTTGGAGCTGGGTTTTATCCCGCCAACCTCGGCAGAACTGGGTTCTATCCCGCTGACCGTTTACATCGCCACTGGAGCAGCGGTTAGTCCCGCCAGTGTGCATTTCATTTACTTAGCCACTGGAGCAGAGGTTAGTCCCGCCAGTGTGCGTTTCATTTTCACAGCCACTGGAGCATGAGGTGAGTCCCGCCAGTGAGCATTTCATTTTGTACCGCCACTAGCCGTTGGTTCAGTCCCACTAGTGCGCCTTTCATTTTACCCTGCCGCTAGCCGTGGGTCAGTCCCACTAGCGTGTATTCCATGATTTTAACTTTATTCGGGTCAGTCCCATGATTTTAAAGCTTGTTCGGGTCAGTCCCATGATTTTAAAGCTTATTCGGGTCAGTCCCATGATTTTAAAGCTTATTCGGGTCAGTCCCATGATTAAAAGCTTGTTCGGGTCAGTCCCATGATTAAAAGCTTGTTCGGGTCAGTCCCATGATTTTAAAGCTTATTCGGGTCAGTCCCATGATTAAAAGCTTGTTCGGGCCAGTCCCATGTTTTTTTAATTTTTATTCGGGGTTCAGTCCCATGATTTTAAATTTCTGTTCGGGTCAGTCCCGTTTTAAATTCCTGTTCGGGTCAGTCCCGTTTCAAATTCTTTTCGGGTCAGTCCCGTTTAAATTCTGTCCGGGTCTATCCCGTGGGTCAATCCCATTTACATTTCTATCCGGGTCTATCCCGTGGGTCTATCCCATTTACATTTCAGACCGGGTCTATCCCGTGGGTCTATCCCATTTACATTTCAGTCTGGATCTATCCCATTTACATTTCAGTCCGGGTCTATCCCGTGGGTCTATCCCATTTACATTTCAGTCCGGGTCTATCCCGTGGGTCTACCCCATTTACATTTCAGTCCGGGTCTATCCCGTGGGTCTATCCCATTTACATTTCTGTCCGGGTCTATCCCGTGGGTCAATCCCATTTAAATTCCTGTCTCGGGTCAGTCCTGATTAAAAATTTTCTGGTTAATTTTCTTGTCTGGGTCAGTCCCTTTTCAAGAATTTTTGTCAAAAGGGGGAAATCCTCATTTCTAGAGTGTCAGTCGTTCAAGTTTAATGCAGCCAAATAACACAGGTAAGTGTTTGGTGTCTACTTCTTTGTCTCAAGTTTTTTCAAAACTCAGACAAAGAGGGGCAAACTGTAGACACCAAATTTTTGGTGTTTTATTATTTATTTACTATTCGTTTTTTATTTGTCACAATTAGTTTTTTTTTACTTTTAGTTTTTCATGTTATTATTTTATTTTTAAGTTTCTAGCATAGAATTTCTCAAAAAGAAAAGGAAAAATATTTAAAAAATATGCTTTAGTCGTTTTTATTTAAATTCAATGTTGTCTTAAAAAAAAAAAAAAAGAAAGGGGAAAAGGAAAATTTGTTCACAAAATATGTTTACTTCTTTTAAATTCAATCTTTGGCATTTTATTTATTTTTATTAAGTTATTTTGGAAAAAAGAAAAAAAAAGAGAAAAATGATGCAATAATGAAAAATGATGAAAAAGAAAAGAAAAAACCGCAATTTTGTTATTTCTAGTTGGTTTATTTTTGTCCGATGTTATTTAAAATTGTTGTTTTTGTTTTACTTAATTTTATTTTTTACTTTTCAAAAAAAAAAAAAAAAAGGGACAAAAGGTCACGGCAATGCAGAAAGCTGCGTTTTTTGCCGCAGCTTGCAAATGAGATTGGAAGAGGTCCTGGAGATGAAATTTGGAGCTGTAAAAGGCCAGGTGTCTAGGACACCTGGAGGGGGGGGAGGAATCTAGAATGATAGCTAGGTTTTGAGAGATAGAGAGATGTTACGGGCGGTGGAAAAAAAAGAAGAAAAGAAAGAAAACCAAGGAGAAAAGAGAGGCCGTAGGATAAAGGGTTTGGATGATGGGAGTTGCATAGAGAGTAGCCGCAAGAGAGAGAGGTTTGAAAAAACAGGATAGCAAAGGCTTTGTGAGGGGGAGCAAGGACTAGAGAGAGTGGTCGGCTACAAAGAAAGGGAAAATCTGGGCAAGAGTCCGAGAGAGGGAGGAGAAAGGAAACAACGACAGAGAGGAGGTTCTTGATGACGGTTGGGCTGTGGGAAAAGATTGAGAGAGGCCGAGAGAGGGGATAACGGCTGAAGAACAAGGGAGAAAGGAAACAACGACAGAGAGGAGGTTCTTGATGACGGGCTGGAGGAGAGAAAGGCTGCGCAAGATGGAGCCTTGGAGCTAAGAGGAAGGCCGAGCAGGAGCTTCCTCTCCTTCTCTCCGCTGAACTCAAGCTTGGTTCTTTTTCCTTCCTCGTCTCTGACCTCACCGCTGATGACTCCCGTGCGCCAGTGAAAACAGTTGGAGGCGGAGTGGCTCTTTGCCTGGAGACTGAGGAGGTTGAAGCTGCGGTGGGAAAGGCTGGTTCTGCAGCCATATTTCGGGGCATTTTACTCTTTCATCATAGCTTCTCTTGAGGAACTTTGAATTTCTGCACCATTTATGTAGCTGGAGGAAGAGCTTTCGTTCATAAATTTTGTTGAAAAGACGATTGGAAAGACTTCGAATTTGGCCATAAAATCGCTGCATCATCAACCCTGGTTCTGCTGCAACTCGCTTCCTTCAATATTCTGGTGGATTTCACTCATCCCTTTGCGAAATGCTCCTAAGATTTCGACTCCATAAAACGTTAAGAGGTAATCCTCCCTCACTTTCCTTTCTTTTCCAACCTGTTTGCACGTAAAAGTTCAAGAAATCTAGCCCTTTTCTGGTTCATGATGCAGTTTTTTGTTGTTTTGCTGGGTTTGATACATTTTTTTGGGTCGGGTGGGTTCTGTTCGAACCAAGAAATGACAAGGAAGCTAATTGTGAATACTTGTTTTTGTTGTTTTTGCAAGTCCCGTAGGTTGTACTCAAAAATCTTGTTTTGGGATTTCTTGTTGAGAACTCATGAATAAAAAGTCGTTAGTTTGCTGCCACAAAAAAAATGCACTTTAAAGAGATGTTTAGCCTTGTTTAATTGGAAATGGATTAAAGCCTTGTATGTGTCATGTTTGCCGAAGGTTTCACGAGATTGTAAAAGCTTTTGAATACAAATTGCAGCAAGTTTAGAAGCTAATGGGCAGCCGGCTTCATTCCTTTTAATTGCAGAAGCATAAGCTACGTGGGTTGCATGCACTTTGCATGAATTAGTTGTAGGAATTTGCAGCAAGCATCTTCATGGATTGTGTGATGATTGCCTTGAAAATCCTTGTACAGATGTCTAATATTTTGGCTGCTTTGTGATTCAGTTTTTTAGCACGTTTTTATTGAATGTTCTGGTTTGAAGTTTTGAACAAAGGTTGAGAACCTCTGCTGTTTTTGTCCTGGTTTTCTTGCTTGAATACTCTCTGTTGGGATCACTAATGATAGATAGTTATTGCTTAAAGTTGACAATTTGGGATTCATGTGAGTTGGGTTGGCAAACAATGAACTTTGTGTATTCTCTGGGTTGCTATAAGCTACGGAAGTGGCAGCCGAAAATTGCAGAAGTAAAGAAGACTTTGCCTTCGTTGCATGCATGAAATAAATTCTGGAAATTGCACTTTGACCCCCCAAGTTCTCTTTTGCTTCACTATGGCCCAATCAATTGAATAATTTCATCAATTTGATCCTTAGTAGTTTTAATTTTTGCAATTTCATCGTTGTTTATTTGCTTCAATTAACTACCATGCTTTGTCAATTGCACTTAAGTCATGACTTTAGGGGCTTTATGATCAAGTGAACTTTGTTTTGCACATTTCTTAAATTTTTCCAAATAAATTGGTACCTTGACCATTTCTTTTATTTTGGAGGATAAATAAGTGATTTCACTCCATTTAGGGCATCAACTCAAGGGAGGTATAATCTCTTTTATCTTTTTGTCTCTCCTACGTGCTCCTACGTGTTATGTGAATATGCATGTCTATTTCGCTTTCCTTGCCTCTCCTTAATTCCTTGCATTTATTTCATTTACTTTTGCTTTTGTTTAAGTTATTTATTAATGGGGTATGTGTACACCTCTTGGCTTGTAATAGATAGGGCTCGGCGAGCAATTTGGTCCATTTTCCCCTTCCCCTCTTGTTTTAGTTAGCAAATGTAGTAGATTCATTAGCTTGGTTGTTTGCCTTTGTTGCTATGTGTTAATTTGCTTTATTAGGCTCTTGCATCTAGTCGAGCATGCTAAGTGTTATGTGCTACGTGTTTATAAGTGATTCGCATGTCTACTCGCTTTTTATAGTCATGAATGAATGTGATGGATGAATGGACGTCACCACACTAGTCCAATGCTAGTTGTGGCCCCCTTTCCCGTCACCACACTAGTCTAACGCTAGTTGTGGTTCTTTGCTCCGTTTCCACTAGTCCAATGCTAGTAGGAATTCATAGAAAGGGCTAGTCCAACGCTAGACCCAATAGGCCGTCCCTTTTTGTTAGTGCATACTTGCATGCTCACTACATTTCATGCATTTTTCTTAGTTTTAATCATTTGGCATGCTCCTCCACCTTTTCCCCTTCATTTTAGATTTTTTGCATTTTCATGCTAGTCATAGGGTACATTTGCTTGAAGAGTCCCCTTTCGACAAGGGAAACGAGCGAGTGTGGCTACCCAATAGCCTTAGCACGCTAGTTTTTCCTTCCAGTCAAAGGGAAGATTAAAGTCACAAAGTTAGGACTCCCCGTTCCCGTCTTGATGCACTCCTATAGGATTCATGCATTTTATTCATTCACTACCACGTACACCCACTTATATTCTATCTCTTTTTCTACATTCTCACTTCACACTACTTTTGGACGTTTTCACTAACTACTCACACTTTATACCATATCACTCGCACACATGCACTTTATGTTATTTTCACATTATCATTCTTTACTCACCTTACCTTGTAAATACATTTGCACACCTCCACTTACATCCTATTATTTTTATCACTTTTCTCACTTCACACAAACTCACATTTTCACATGGCATGCATTCCACTCATTTTTACGTCATTTAGGATTATGTGTGACCTCTCCAAAGGATCATTATTGGGCTTCACAATTAATGTGATTGACACCACTCAACCTTTGAAGAGAAATTTCTCCCATGTCCCCCTAGGTCTAGGTTTTTGCATTCATATAGTCATATCCAACACGCGATACATACCTTGGGTAGAAAAATTAGGAAAGGTGGGGCTAAATCACGCAACTAGCCTTGGCTAGGTCGAAGGGGTGCCTTGGATTTTTATCCTTGCCTTCCCCTTCGTCAAATGTGACCCCCGAACCTTCTTCGTTGGTTTACGTGGACTAGGAGTCGTTCAAAAGGGGTTTCTTTCTATCTTTCCTTTAGAAAATTTGTTTTTGGGTGACTTGGTACACCCTAACTCTATACCAAGTGGCGACTCCATTTTTTCATTAAAAACCCCCTTTTGAACTTTGTTTGGCCAAATCGTCGCATTCTCAAGTCCCATGGCCTTTCACTTTTCATTTACACACGTCCACATTCCAGTACACACTTTCACACCACACACATTCAAAAAGTGGGGCGCGACACCTGCTTACTTGATTACCTGACTACTTGATTGCCTGTTTACTTGATTACCGTAAATTACATGTCCATATGAAATTACCGCATATTGCTTACGTGTTTACGTGTTAAATGTAACTGATAATTGCTCATATGAAATTGTCCACCATTTTAAGGCGAGTGTGTACTTTATCTCACTCGACCTACTAAAATGACAGATTTTTACCATTAACCGAGAACTATTACCGTTTACCGTTTTACTTGATTACTTGTGCATGTTGTAAGCTCTAAACTGAATTGGGCCCTGCCCTTGGTTACTGACCTACTCGAGCCAGGACTGGGCTCGGTCGGGTAGGTTGGAACCCTGGGACACCGTTTCGGTATACTCGAATACTACCACTGGAGGGATAAGATGATGGCCAGACAAACCGAGGGATTCTGAAGTTATAAGGTGCAGTTGACCGAAATGGTTCCATTGGAACACCGTATCCTTCAATGTGTGTTTATTTTGCATAATGATAACTGTTTCATGCTAATGTTCCAATGTGCAACCCATGAGCCATGCCTGTGATATGCTCAAATTACTCGTAACATGATAACTGTCTCATGTTAATGATCGTGAACCATATATGTATCATGCCTAACTTGTTTGATTTATTAGAACTGCTAGAGTGTCTTGGAACCTCACTGGGCTGTGTAGCTCATTCCACGTTTTTGTTTTCCTTAACAGGGTTCGAGACCAAGAGTGCTCGTGAATAGTATTTGATTGTTTTCTTTTAAAGACTTTAAGTTGTATTATAGCTGATGCCTATAGTACATATTCCGTTGGATTGTATTTAAGCTTGAAAGCTAATTAATTGTAAGTGTGAGATATTTTGGAGTACTTTAATTATGTTTTAAAGTTATTTGAAACATTCCGAACTTTTGAATTGTAGATTGTAGTGAGTCTTGGCGAGAGCTGGGCAGGCGTCCCGCGGATACCCTTTGGTTCGCCTTAGGGAGAAGTGGGGGCGTCACAAAAATCTCTATTGTTTTCAAGATGGAACAATCAATTAAAATCTCACAAACCTCTCCTAAGGTTTTTAACAATTACATAGAACTCCCCTCAAGTTTTAAAAATTACATATACCTCCCTTATTTTTACTATTTAGTAACCTTGTAGGTCCAACAAGATAAATTTTCTCACAAAAATCCTAAATTTCCCTTTTGTACAAAACTAAGAAAGAAAAATATATTACACTCAATCATTTTCTTCCACACGTTGCACAAATCAGCAAGTCTAATCTCTAATAACCATCCAAGCATAAGTTCTAAAATTAAGTAACCGTCGATCCCAAATTGTATATATAGTATCAATACTTACCACGTGAAAAACAGAAAAAAAATACACACACAAAAACCCCATTGACAACCAATTTTATCCTCCAAATTAAATATCAATGCTCAAATACTTTTTAAATACAAGTTAATCTGATCTAGAACCACTATTACAACCTTTCTATGTCCTTAAAAATATTAATATTTCTGAAGTAAATAATAAATTCTACCTCCACAATAATATCATAAATAAAAATTTCTAATCTACTAAAAGAAATTCTTATGTAATTATGGACATTTTATAAAATTTTTTCTTGAAAACAAACAAAATATGACAAATTCCACATCTTTATTTTTTTTTCTATTTCAACCATCAATTTCATTATATATTTCTCTATCACTGCAAGTCTCTTCATTTCCTTTTAGTTTGACATATAATCTACTCCCTCTATTGATTTTGTAATCTCAATTTGCTAATATCCACAAAAGTGAAGATAATAAAAAGAGGTTATGTTAACTAGAAAAGAGAGAAGCCAAAATAAATAAGAGATAGAAAATAGATTTTTTTGGGTTTTGTAAATTTATTGCCTTAAATTTAAAATTGTCTACAAAGTAGAGGGCATTATAGATATTTTACTAAGTTTCAAATTTGAGGGGAGCTAAGTGAATGATGTGAACATAGGCCCTGATGGTTCATGTTCAAGTCGTATCAATGGTTGATCTATTGGAGTTCATCACATCATCATCAAATCATCCATTGGAGTTCATCACATCCGGATCCCTTCCAATGTTTTAGTTCGTTTATTGGTTATAATTGTTATTAGGATTTATGTTGTCATTCTCTAAATTAATTCCAACAATTTTGGTTGCATAACTAGGGTTAGTTTGGAATTAATTTAAGTTGTTAGTTTGGTTGAATAAACGGCTAAAGGTTATGCGGACCAATGTTGGAGTCGAATTAGTGTTAGGTTAGTTGAGTCAAGTTAGGGTTGTTATTCTTAGCCGAACTTAGGTTAAGTCTTAGTTATAGTTGAGTTAGGTTTTGAGTTTTGTAAAAGCTATATAAAGCCTTAAGTGTCAATGTTTTTCATAGTGAATGATGAATTAAGAAAATTTCAGCAAATACTTTGTGTTTCGCGAGTCTCTTGTTCAAGAGTTCCAAACTTGAATACTTAAGAAGATTCTTCAGTTTCAATTGATTTATCAATTTAGAAATGCACTAGATTGTGGTATTCTCCTACTCTTCTAACTGTCCTTGATCGTTTATAATCTGCTACTCTAAACTAGGTCCCGATGGTTCATGTTCAAGTCATAAAATGGTTGATCCATTGGAGTTCATCATATCATCATCAACTCATCCATTGGAGTTCATCAAACTATGATACCATATTCTAAATTTTTGAACTTGTCTCTTACAGGTATTGTCATAGAGTTGGCAGGGTTCGTATAAGTGAAATTGTCAGAAGACTCAAGGAAGGTTTCTGAAATTATCCCTAACCTTTTTCATGTGATCATCTGTGATAGCCCCATTTTCTCCAAAGGCAAACCAGAGGGGTCAGCGGACCGCCTGCCCAACTTTCGCCAGGACTCACTACGATCCATAGCAAGAATTACTTGAAATTTCTAAACTAACCAAAATAATATTCATTACACCCCAAAATAACACTTACATACATCCAAAAGCTAATACATAGGTTCACGTACAAAAGATTCATCAGTCGGCGCCTATCTTAATAACACTTACATACATCCAAAAGCTAATACATAGGTTCAAGTACAAAAGATTCATCAGTCGGCGCCTATCTTAATTACAACCCAAAAATATATACACTACAGTCATTTCTACTAAAATAAAACTTAAAGTCTCTCAACACATTCCAACAGTATTCTTGAGCACTCTCGAATCCGAATCCTGTTAAGGAAAACAAAACGTGGGATGAGCTTACGTCCAGTGAGCATTCCAGGTAAACAAGCAAAATAAGAGAATAACACAATTTAACATGTAAGCATGATTTTCCAACTAATATAGGTTCAAGTAAATCGATACTCAACTTTAGAAACTAGTAGTGGAGCAATTAATTGTAATAGGAATTGTAGACACCAAATTTTTGGTGTAATTTCATTTTTTTAGTTTTTATTTGTCGTGTTCATTTTTAGTTTTTAGTTTCCAGTTTTATTTTTATTTTTAAGTTTTATCATAGAATTTGTTGAAAATGAAAAAAGGGAAAAAGGAAAAAGCGTTCCAAAAAAATGTGGTTTATGTCTTTTAAAATCAATCTTTTAGCATCTTACTTATTTTTGTTAAGTTATTTTGAAAAAAAAGGAAAAAAAGGAAAAACAATGAAAAATGGAAAATGAAAAAGGAAAAAAATGAAAAATGGAAGATTGAAAGTGGCATTTTGTTATTTCTAGTTTTATTTTTGTTTATTCAATCCAATGTTAATTAAGTTACTTTTGTTATTATTATTATTTGATTAAATCGGTTAGTTGTTAAGTTAAAAAAAAAAAAAAAAAAAAAAAAGAGGGTTCGCGGCAGGCAGGCTGCATTCTTTTTGCAGCTTGCCAAGGGCATTTTCATGCGTGCCATGAAGGGGCAGGATGAAGGCAGAGGCTAGCCTTCATCCTCGCCATTCAAGGAAGGGTTTTAGGGGATTGGGAGATGGTACAAAAAGAAAAAAAAAACATCAGCCGCAAAGGGATCCTGATCGGGGGAAAGACAGAAAACAGCAAAAAAAAGCTAAGGGAGAAAACCAGCAAAGGGAAAGAGAGAAACTGAGGGGAAGGGCTTCATCTGAGGAGTGAACGGCTGGGGTTTAAGGGATCGACGGCTGCAAAATCTGGAGGAAGAACAAAAGAAAACAAAAAACCAGGGAGTGGATAAGGGGGGAGAAAGAGTGAACGACGGAAAAAAAAGGGAGAGGGGCCGAGAGCTGGGGGTTTGGTCTGAGAGTTTGAGAGCTTCGAGGGAGTTGAGAGCCGCAAGGGGGGAGAGTAAGAACGGCTAAAAGAAAACTGAGAGCAGGGAGATACGGAGAGAGGGGGACAGCGAGAGAAAATTGAAAGAGAGACCTGGGGTTTGGGCTTGGAAAATTTAGAAAGAACAGAGAAATAGAGAGGGACGGTTGGAAGGGGAGGTGAGAACAGCGGCTGGGTTCTGGGGAGGAAAAAGGAGCTTTAGACAAGAAACCACGAGGGAAAGTGCAGAATTTTCTTCCTATGCAAAACCCACAACCAGGCTGATTTTTCAGCCTGCTTTCGCAAGGATTCTCTGCCCCGATTCAGCTCCATTGGTGAAGCCGTGAACTTCTGGTCAACCTACAAAGTGAAAGGAAGGATTTTTATTCAACAATCTTGAAGGAAAAACAACTGCAAGATCACCGAATCTGTCCGTGAAAAAGCTGCCCTGACCCTGCCGCACCAGTTTCGACTTCGAACGGAGACGCAGCAGAAATTCTTGTTTTGGTCCCAGCGATTCAGGTGAGTGTTTTCGAGCTCCTTCCATGTTAGCTTATGCCCATTATTGCCTGTAGATGAAGATAATTTCCCCATTGGCTGATTCCGAACCTAGCATGAAGTTTTAGAATCATTATGTGAATTTTTCTTTTCCCTCGCGTTGACTGTTTGTCTTGAATTTTTGATGGCTTGCGGTGCTGCGACTGAGTTATTCTGTGATCGGAATTCATCAGGGAGTTTGGAATGGTTATATTTTGTGATGATTTCGTGGTTGGGTTAATTGTATTTTGACTTCTGAGGTCTTCGTTTAAGTCACAAGAAAATGGTCTCCTGGTCTTTTGCTTTCGTTTGCATGATGTTTCGTCCATTCGGTTCCTCGTTTGATCTGCAATAATTGGTTCCCTATAGTGGGGTTGCGTGAATGATGAAGTTTTAGGGGGTTTTGGGAATGAATTTGCTGGGCTTAGCTTAGAGCTGTGGTTGTCATTTGAATAAGTTATGAAAATCGTGGCTGGAAATTGCAGCAAACTGCTTTGTCTTTGTTTTGTGTGTGTCGGGTCTTGCAAATGGCGTGAAGGGTGGGATTCATATGTTGCTGGAGGTGTTGAATTGCTTGAACCATGATGGGTTACCTTGCTCTTACATCAGATGTCATGAAATCATGTTGCAAGCTCTGGAAAATTTCAGAAGAGCTGCATCAGTTGTCAAATGTTTTGCTGCGGAAAACTTTGCTGCATTTTCTGTTCAGTTTCCTTGTTAGAATGTCCAGGACATAAACTCTTGCATTTGGATGATGATTAGCAATCTGGGTAGAGAGTTACAGCATTGAGGTGATGGATAAATCAATAAGCATTCATGCCCGTTACTTCACATGTTCACATTTCAATTTGAATCAAAAAATTACTGAAACTTTGTTGCTAAAAAGAATACTGTTGTCCGATGCTTGCTTGATTTTCGTGCTTCAGCTTAAGAATTTTATGGTCATAAAGTGCAAAAATGTTTGGTAACCATGTCACTTTATTCTAAATCTCTGTTGTTTGAGCCACGAGTCATGTTCGGATTGCATTTAAAACCCAACCAGAGTTTGCTTCTTACTAGCCGTGCATTTCCTTCCATTCGCCTCCCATGTCAGGGATTTTTGCACAAGGAGAATTGCAGATTTTTATCATGATTTTTTTTGCATGTTGGAATGTTTGAATTGCTGCATTTTGATTGTTAGAATAGAGTGTGATGTTGGGAGCTGTAGCATTTGCTATGTTTCATCCGAAAGCTAGATACTCGGTTGGCTTGTCCGTGATAGGAAGTTGCAATGTTGCAGAAGCAAAGAAGACTTTGCCTTCGTTGCATGCATGAAATAAATTCTGGAAATTGCAATTTGACCCCCCAAGTTCCCTTTCTCTTCGCTATGGCCCAGTCAATTGAATGATTTTATCAATTTAATCCTTAGTAGTTTTAATTTTTGCAATTCATTGCTTGTTTGTTTCAATTGACTACCATGCTTCGTTTCAATTGCACTTAGTTCATGATTTTAGGGACTTTATGATCAAGTGAGCTTTGTTTCGCACATTTCCCTTAATTTTTCCCAAATAAATTGGTACCTTGACCATTTCTTTTATTTTGGAGGATAAATAAGTGATTTCACTTCATTGAGGCCCAATTTCAAGGGAGGTACACTCTACCCTTTTATTTGCACTTCATTTGACCTTATGTGCTCCTATGTGCTATGTGGATATGCATGTCTACTTCGCTTTCCTTACCTCCTTGCATGCATTTACTTACTTTTACTTTTATTTAAGTTTTACGGGGTATGTGTACACCTCTTGGCTTGTAATAGATAGGGCTCGGAGAGCATCTTGTCCATTTCCCTTTCCCCTTTTATGCTTTTATGGGGTATGTGTACACCTCTCGGCTTGTAATAGATAGTGCTCGGAGAGCATCTGGTCCACTTCCCCTTCCCCTTGGTTGCTTGTGTTTGTTGCTACATGTTTAATTGCTTTATTAGGCTCCTGCATCTAGTCGAGCATGCTAAATGCTATGTGCTATGTGTTTACGAGCATTTTGGCATGTCTACTTGCTTTCATAGCCATGAATGAATGGAATGGATGAATGTACGTTTCCGCTAGTCCAACGCTAGTCGGAATTCATAGAACGGGCTAGTCCAACGCTAGACCCTTAGGGATTTCCCCTCATTAGCATATCATTTGCTTGTTCACCACATATCATGCATTTTTCTTAGTTTTATCACTTGGCATGCTCCTCGAACCCCCTTTCCCTTCATTTTAGGATTTTTGCATATCATGATAGTTGTAGGGTCCATTTGCTTGAGGGTCCCCTTCTGATAAGGGAAACGAGCGAGTGTGGCTACCCGATAGCCTTAGCACGCTAGTTTTGCCTTCTAATCAAAGGGTAAATCAAAGTCGAAAAGTTAGGAGTCAACCCCCGTACCCGACTTGTTGCATTCCTCTAGGATCATACTTTCATTTTTTATCACCTACATACTCTTTTAATCACATTTTTTCACATTTCTCAAACCATACCTTTTTACTACATGTTACCTATCACTTGCTTATTTTCACTTCACAAATGAAATTCCACTTTACCTTCTATTTCTATTATTCTATTTTCATACACTTGCACACGAAAATACTTGAACTTTATACCATTTCACACGAGCACCTTTATACAATTTCACACAAGCACTTGCACTTACACTTCTTGCATCTTTCATACACCTTCACACTTGCGCACTCGAATCTCATTTGCATTAATCGACCTCTATGAGGTTTTCCTTTGTTGGCCGCCACAATTCATGTGGTTTGGGACCAAAAGCCTCACGAGAGACATCGTAGAATTTAGGATTGCATTTTCCTTTTCGTTTTGCATTCATATAGTCATATCCAACGTGCGAACATACATTGGGTAGAAAACTAGGAAAGGTAGGGTTAATTCACGCAACTAGCCTTGGCTAGGTCGAAGGGGTGCCTTGGATTTTTATCCTTGCCTTCCCCTTCGTCAAATGTGACCCCCGATCCCTCTTTTGGTTACGTAGACCCAAAGTTCTCAAAAAGGGTTTATTTACTTTTTTTATTCAAAAACAAAAATCATTTTTGGGTGACTTGGTACACCCTAACTCTATACCAAGTGGCGACTCCATTTTTGATACAAAAACCCTTTTGAACTTCACTTGGCCAAATCGTCGCATTCTAAGTCCCATGGCCTTTTACTTTTCATTCCGCACACGTTCACACACACACTACACACTCACATCTCACACCACATCACACACAATTCAACTCGAATCGAAAAGTGGGGCGCGACAGTTGGCGACTCCACTGGGGACTTCCTAAGTGGGTCCAAGCATTTGACTTAGCCATTCGTTTCCTGTTTCTACCCTTTTTATGCATTGCATTTGGATATTAGGGTTGCATTTTTTATTTTAGGACTTTTTCGCCTCGCGCGCGTATCTAACTATTCCCTCACTCACGTATGTGTGATTGGTTGATTGGATGTATGTTTACTTGTTATCTCGCGCTTGCATTGCATTTGGGGGGGGTGTGTGTCACCTCTAGAGCCTCGCGTGGTTCTCAACCCCTTCCCTCAAAATAGGGGAACACTTCATACGTGCACGTTTACTTGCTTTAATCCCATTTTATTTTGTTTTTCGTGGGCGCCATCCCACACCGCCTTATAGGACTAGGACCGATTGCCTTGGGTAGGCGGATGGTGTGCTCTGCGCCCATAGCGCTACCTAAGGGATCACTCGAGCCACCGACCAAAGGCCCTGGGAGTGATGACCCTTCGCCTTTAGGTCTGAAGGCTTGGGAGCCGAAACTTTATCGAGTCTAGGCATTAATAAACCCCAGCCTCATGCATCCATGTTAGAGTTTGCCTAGGTTAGAGTCAGCCTCACCCTTTTAAGCACATTAGGCACGAGGGAGGGGGTTCCACCCCTTTTACTTGCTTTTATTGTATTTCTTTTCTTAATTGCTCCCAATGTGTTATGTGTACTATCAATTGCACTAACCATTTCTTTGTTTTCTTGGCCTGCATTCATGTGCCATAGCAATAAGAGGCCTCTTTGGCACTCTTTTAGTGACTCGCCCACTAGATAGCTCACATGTCTAAATTTCAGTCTTTACACTTAATTTTCGATAAGTACATTTCATTTTAGACCTTTTTCCCCTCGATGCATTATTTATGTCCTTTAGGTCATATTTGTCACATATTTACATCGCTTTAATAAATGGCATCATGCATAAACCATAGAAAGGGAATGCCACATAGGGAATCCCGTGTTTAGGAATAAACCACCTTGTGTCTCGGATACTTAATCCAATGAGACTTGCACGTTTACATTTTTGTACCGTCCAAAGGGGTAGTGCACAAGGTAAGGTAGGATCCGATTATTTTCATAGAGTGATCTTTGGAATATGAGCATCTAATAATCACTTTTTGGCCATTTTATCAAAAATTGGTAAAAATCCCTTGCGTGAAGGACATTAATTTGAAGAAATTCACAAATGATTCCTCCTATTGAGGTGATAAATAAATTGAGGCCAAATTGTGATTTTAGAAGGCTCATAGACTGATTTTCTGAAACCACCAATGGCCGGCCGATTCGATCAATCCATTTTGTCAATTCATAATCAATTTTAAATAAACCATTCCAATTTACCCTTTTTAGGGTCATTCGGTCGATTTTGAATAAATTATCAATTCAATTGACCAAATTACCCTTTTTAGGGTCTTTTGACCAATTTACCCTTTTTAGGGTCATTCGGTCGATTCTTGAATAAATCATCAATTCATTTGACCAATTTACCCTTTTTAGGGTCACCTGGTCGATTCTTGAATAAATCGTCAATTCATTTGACCAATTTACCCTTTTTAGGGTCATTCGGCCGATTTTTGAATAAATCAAATTCAATTTCATTCATTTGGCCAATTTACCCATTTTTAGGGCAACCGAGCCGTTTTTTGACCTGTTTCCCTTTTAGGGTAATCCGGTCGATTTTTAATAATTTGTCAATTTCATTTGACCAATTAGGATGTCAATGTCGAATTTCAAAATGGAAAACCTAGTCGATTTTGAGAAAAGCATCCATTGCATCCAGCCATTTGATCAGTTGGAGTTTTGACTCACTGAGAAAATTTGTCAAAACGAATTCCCATCTTTTCGATAGGAAGTTCGTCAAGGTCAAACCCATGCGTTTTGCAAATCAAAGGTGATCAATCTATTCGGACGTTGTCCTCATTTTGACAAATCTCTCGTCACTCCAATGGCCAAATTTTTCAAATTATTTTTCACTCAATGAGTTGATCAGATCCGTCAGGTATGGTATAGTGCCTACCCTAGAGGATTGCATTTTCATGCTAGGCCTACCCTTGGCACAAAAAGGGTTCCCCCATAGGACATGCATACCAATTTTATAGTCTTGATTACTAACTCTGGGTATTTTTCTTTTGTTTTCCCCCCTTCCCTGCATTCATAAAAATATTTCAATAAAGGGAAAATATTTTTCTATATCTGATGGCACTTTCGATCTAATAAAGTGTCAAAACTGCAAGTGTTATTTGATTCTTGGGCAGATCCTACAACGAAAACATAAATGATTTATCTGGAAGCTCTACGCTAAAGCCTCTGAGAGATGTTGTAATTGTTTTCCAAAGGAAGATTTTGTATATTTGATTTGTTAATACATTTTGTTCCCAAAAGAAAAGAGACAAAAAGTGTATATGTGGAGCTCTTTACGAGTCTCTCTCTTCTCATTTGTACCATAATTGAATGAGAAATTTTGTATCAAACTTTTTCAGCAATAAAATTTTTGGACAATTATTGTTTTGTGCATATTTATGTACATTTCATTCTTTATTCTTATTCATTGGAGATTTCATGATGAATTTTAAGAAATAAGACTAAATTGGGATTTTTTCAACCTCCGACCTGAAAATTCACAATAAGAGTGTTCAGAGTTAAAAGAGGTCATTCAGAAGGCCCAATGAGATATCTTTTCTCCTTCACTGAACCCCAAAATAAAATCAGTCACATTGATTGATAAATCGCAAATTGGGGCAACTTTTGCTTGAAAATGTTCAAGGTGTCCAATCTGGTTCAATCACGTCTAAGTGAAAGCAAAAATGTGCATTGTTCTTATTTGTTTGGGAAATTTGGAATGATACTTTGAGCATTTGTTTCACTACCTATACAGATTTTTATCACTTGCTCTCCCATGAGCCTATGAAAGAATAATTTCGTTTCAGATAAAAGCCCTAATGATCACTACCCTTCATTGAAAAATTTTCAAATATCAAAAGAAGAATGGATTTTCAATAACCGTTTCGTTACTTTGGTTGTCATGAGGTGTAAGAATGATGCTTTGGCCGTCGTTTCTACAACCTAAACACTGATCACCCCTTGCATCCCCATTTTGAGCTAAAATTGGTGGTTCTTTTCTAATGCACTCATGGTCGTACCCCACATTGGGGAGGGAGATTGGAGAATTTTCAAAAAACAAAAAAAAAGAAAAAGCAAAAAGCAAAAATGCTAGAATAAAGAGGGAACCGCAAATTGGGGAAATTTGATTCCACTTGGGTTCTAAGTTTGAAAAAAGAAAAGGAAGGGTTTTTGTCCATCGCCTATGTTTCACAAATATTGACGAACAAGGGTTTTCCTCAATCAGTTAATTCAGATACATGCCAAAATTTCCATTTATGAAAGTTTCCTTTCAGAGTTATTGTAAGGAACGGAATACAAATCAGGCCATCTTCTTTTCCAATCAAACATTCTATCCCTCGTTATCCCTTTTGAGCCTTCAGAATGAATTATTTCGTTTGGCAACCCCTGAGAATCGCAAACCCCGCACTGGAGGCGAGTTTGAAAAGAAAATTTCAAGAAGCGAAAAAGTGAAAAACCACAAAATCAAAAGGCAAAAGAAGAAAAGAGAACCTCAGTTCAAAAGTAAACTGGGGCAAATTTTGAGAAATTTCAAAGAATGGCAAAAAGGCCGAAAAGTCAAAAGGAAAAAGAAAAATGAAAGAGAAAAAGCCTCAATTGAGCAAAAACTGAGGCAAATTCTGATTTTACCCTAAAATAGGGTTGGCGCAACAATGCGATCTCAGATTCTTCAAACCAGTTTTGAAATCCGTTTTCAAGCCTTAACTTTTCTAAGCACCCCACCTGACCCCATTACAAAGCCGAAAGTCCTGACTTCTGTTCTTTGCAATGGCCCTGTCAAGCAAATTTCTGATGCCGGAAGTTTTAGCTGTATTTCTGAATTGATTGGGTGTGAGGTTGACGCTGCTCTTCATGTGAAATCCCGCGAGGGTCTTTTTGGAAAAGAGGGAAAAGGAAAATGAGCGAAATGAATGCAAAAGAAAGATGCAAAAGATTTGATGTTGGAAGACCCTGTTGGGTGATGATAAAAAGTCAAACAAAGTCCAAGAATCTGGAGTCCAGATGAGGGCAATGTTGAAAAATGCGATCTTCGGTGCAATGTCCTTGAAAATTATTCTTTAGCTATCGTTTTCAAGCCAAATTACAAGCTAATAAAGTCCATCGTTGACTTATTCCTTCATGACAATCCAAAGTGAGGATTATGCTCATAAAAATCCATCGATCACTCATGATCATAAGGGTATAACCAGTTTTTGCATGTTTAGCTATCGTTTCCATCCATAGTGTTGCAAGCCTATAAAGCTGTACGTTGACTAAGTTTTCTTAAGAAATAAGGGTGACAAACTCTTTGCTTTCACTAAGATATGATGTTGAATGGATTACATTTTTGAGCACAAGAGCCAGATAAATCTTAGCCTCTCATTTCCCTTAACCACCGCAAAATCAAAAAATAAAGTCACTTGATTGGTCCTGAAAGATGAGCCAACTGGAAAGGGTCACCCATTACCCAAAGCACCGATGCTAAAAAGTGAGGAAGAAATCTTCTTGAATTTGGTGTTATCTTGGGAAAATTCATCATGAAATTTGCTATATGAGTTTAAGCAAGACATTTCAATTTTCTTCACATGCTGTGCTTACTTTGTTCAAACAAATGGAGCGTCATCCAAGCAAAATTTTTGAAGTCAAGTGGGCCCATACTGGGGCAAATTTTTGTTTATAGAATTTCGTGAAATGGGCCCAAACTGGGGCAAAATTTTTATTTGCAAAATTTCGCAAAATAAGCCCACACAGGGGCAAATATTTTTGTAGTCCAATTGAGGATTTCGTCCAAGAATCAAAATAATGCATTTTTCAAATCAGTCACGCTCATTTGAGTGCACGTAAGCCCCTGTGCAGGTATTCACAGTTGAAGTCGACGAAAAGCATCTGGTAATGTGGAAGGCCGATGCCGAAGAAAGAGAAAAGAAGGGAAAAGGGCCCTACACTGGGGCAAATTATTTTTGAAAAATGATTCTCTCGAAAAATCAGAAAAATTCAAAACGTCAAAAGTCAAAAATCAAGTTCAAATTCTTGTTTCTTGGAAAATCAAATTCAATTTCTTGACCAATTGGATGGCAGGATTGGGTCTTATCCCACTGGCCATTCACTTTATCACGTTGGGCCTGGACTTGGTGCCGCCAACATCACTTTATCACGTCAGGACCGGGTATAATCCCGCTGACCGTTTTCATCAAATTGGGACCGGGTTTTATCCCGCCAATCTCGGCAGGACCGGGTATAATCCCGCTGACCGTTTTCTATCAAATTGGGATCGGGTTTCATCCCGCCAATCTCGGCAGGACCGGGTATAATCCCGCTGACCGCTTTTTATCAAATTGGGACCCGGTTTCATCCCGCCAATCTCGGCAGGACCGGGTATAATCCCGCTGACCATTTT